>NC_063198.1:34051949-34064449 GCF_017589495.1 Alosa alosa
TGCCTTTGGTGATGACACACCTGCACCTTCACCCGACGCCACATGCTCGTTTTCTGTCCACTAAAGAATTAAAGAGTTGACCCTTGGGGCAAGTTTCACTGAAGCCATATTATTCCCCTATAACTTCAAGGATTGAGGAGTGGCCTGCTTCTCAATCATGTTTTATAGGTGTGTGTGTGTGTGTGTTTTTAAAAGAGAGACTGATGGTCTGAGTGAGTGAGTAAGTAAGTGAGTGTGTGTGTGTGTGCGTGCGTGTGCGTGCGTGCGTGTGTGTGTGTGTGTGTGTGTGTGTGCGTGCGTGTGTGTTGGCTGGTAGGGTAAGCATGCTGCTGAAGTTCACAGGCCAACACAGCAGGAGTCTCCTGAGGCAGCACACATGCCACGCTGTAAAACCACACACACACACACACACACACACACACACACGCACACACACACACACGTCCCCTGGGCAAGCACTAACATCAGACTGCAACACCCCACCACTGAGCACACACACACACACACACACACACACACACACACACAGACGTCCCCTGGGCAAGCACTAACAGACTGCAACACCCCACCACTGAGCACACACACACACACACACACACACACACACACACACACATATTAACACACTCACAGCACACACACATTATTAACACATACGCTCTAGACTCCCAACTCAGGGCAAACAAACTTTAGCACAAGCAGTGTGGGACTTTGGTGCCACCTGGTGGTGAGCATGTTCAACTCACTCTACCAAAACAGCGGAAAATATCAATGTAGTACACTGCTTAAAAACAATTAAAGGAGCACTTTGAAAACACAGCAGATCTCAATGGGAACCCATCATGCTGGTTATCTATACTGATATGGATGGACTGGGTCATGTGTTAGGAACGAAGAGATGCCACATCGCTGGGTCATGTGTACTGGGTAAAGGATGCCACATCGCAGGGTAATGTGTACTGGGTAAAGGATGCCACATCGCTGGGTCATGTGTGCTGGGTAAAGGATGCCGCATCGCTGGGTCATGTGTTGGGCTGAATTCAAAGACCCCTTGAAAATCAAAGTGAAAAAAACCGTGTGGCAGGCTAGTCCTTACTGCCTACATTTCATCTCAGCAACTCATAATGGTACTCAGTAGTCCGTATGACCCCCACATGCTTATGGTACTCAGTAGTTCGTATGACCTCCCACATGCTTGATGGTTCGTACTCAGTAGTCCGTATGACCCCCACATGCTTATGGTACTCAGTAGTCCATATGACCCCCACATGCTTATGGTACTCAGTAGTTCGTATGACCCCCACATGCTTATGGTACTCAGTAGTCCGTATGACCCCCACATCATGCTTATGGTACTCAGTAGTTTGTATGACCCCCACATGCTTGATGGTTCATTCTCAGTAGTTCGTATGACCCCCACATGCTTATGGTACTCAGTAGTTCGTATGACCCCCCACATGCTTATTCTTGAATTTCCCTTGGGGATCAATAAAGTATCTATTTATCTATCTGGTACTCAGTAGTTCGTATGACCCCCACATGCTTGATGGTTTGTACTCAGTAGTTCGTATGACCCCCACATGCTTATGGTACTCAGTAGTTCGTATGACCCCCACATGCTTATGGTACTCAGTAGGGGTGGGCGATATGGACAAAAAATAATATCTCGATATTTTTTGTGATTTTGACGATAACGATAAATAGTCGATATCCTTTAAAAAAAATTTGTAAAAGTCTGAGTTACTTTACAGCTCATTATTTATGAATAGCATCAATACAATACTAACCAATAACCTAACCTGTGACCTTTTAACCAAATCAACCAATGCATTGTCACTCTGACACATTTCCAATTCTGCCCCCACTTGTGTGTGTGGCAATGACATGGTCTAGCCAGCTACATTAGAGAAGATGAATAGGCCTGACAGTTTCCCAAGAGAAAGTCTGAAGCTTAAGTTCCCTTCAAAAACCTCTACTTAGGATTCACTGTAAAACTAAGCAGATCAACAGAGTACATCTCAATCATTTCCTTCAAGGTTTTGTTTAAGAGCAATCATGTATGCTAACATTCCAAGTTACAGAATAGAAACTAATGTGTTAGCTTATGGCTAATGTATATGAGAAATCCCATAGAGATGCTAACGGTTAGCATAATCGATAAACAGATATTTAGAGCGAACTTCAGAACATTTACAAAAGGGTTAGGCCTACATGAGAAGAATTCATTGTTTACAACTGACTATTAAAATACTCAAAGGCTAATGTTTTCTCTCCATATAATACCGTGTAGGAAAAAACGTGACTCATCAATGCTACTTGAACAGAAGTAGCTGCACAAAATCCCAAGTAACCTCTCGCTGCACAAAATAAACATTAGGCGTGCGTGTGTCAACGTGGACCCACTAGTAGGCTTGGGTATCGAATATCGAGTATTGGTTGGAACCGGGACTATATTTGCGATTTTCCCGGAATCGTTCAAAAGTTTAAATTTCGATTCCTAGTTTCGATTCCCAGTCCGCCGACCGGAAGAAGGTCAGACTATTTCATTCAGAAAGCAGGGTTCCCGCGGATCCTTAAATAGTCTTAAATACAACTGAATTTTCGAAAGAGAGGTATTAAATGTGCGTATGGGACCGCCAGCGAGTGCAAGAGAGCGAGTGATGTCTCAATCCAGTTTTGTGTATTTAAAACGCAATTGTATAAGTGACTATAAGGCAACGGGAGGAAGTGTAGTGGTTGCAGAGTGAAGATGTTTTTCACGGGTTTGGTTAAAGGTGTGAAAACGGTAATAATACAGTAGGCCTATGTACAAAATAATATGCCTGACGTTTTCGTGGTGTAGCTGAGGCCAGAGAGATATACAGGTAGCCGTCGTGGAATGAGGAAGCCTACGGTAGAATGAGCGGGAGAAAGAGCGATAGGTTGGCCACACGTTCGAATTTAGGCCGGACATATGGATTTTAAAAGCCCTGTCCGGCGTCCGGCGCAGCCTCAAGCCGGACGCTCATTTGTTCTCCTTTTTGGAGTTGCGCTTGGCATCTAAAATCATTGCTCGGACGCAGCATCGTTTCACAAACTATGGACGCGAAGACTGCTGGTCAAATTATGTGCAGTGCTTCGCAATCAGGAGGAAATACTGTATATGTTAAGTTGATCTCTTTGCATCTTTCCAAGTCTGTCTAACTGTCTATCTGTCTAAGTTATAATAGCCTACCTGTAATATCTGCCAGCAGCTTTCTTGCCAGCGTTTCCCAATAGGCTAGGCCTACTTCGCAAAAGTTGTGAACTATAACCGCATATTTTTTGAATGTCGGCGACTGGCTACATAAAAAAAAAATGTGAGTTCATAATATGTGCGTGCTTGAGATGAAACCAGCAGTTTTCAGCAGGATCATGCAAGGAGGACCTGTTTCTTAATTAATTTAAAACAAGTCAATGGTTTTACAATGTTTCAGTCAAGCTTTGGTTGGTTTAGATACAACTGGTATGCAAAATGTAAAGTAGTGGATTAACTTTAATTTGCTGTGCTGCATATTGGACAATAGACGCACATAGTAAAATATATAAAGTAGGCTTATTAAAATATGTAAACAACTTAGTCTAACCAGTCCAGTGCACATGTCTTTGGCAAGTAGCCTAGGCCAGTGGTTCTATGAATGAAGAGTTCTATGGGATGTTCTAAAGAGTTCTATGGTGTGTTTTCAGTGGTTCTGTGAATGTTCTAGAGCAGGGGTTCTTAACTGGTCTGGCTTTGGGACCCACAATTTCACATGTCCATGAAGTTGCGGCCCATATATATATTTAGCCGTTCAAGCCAACGGATACAGCGAGCTACAGAGTGAGACACGCAAAGTGCCTGGAGGCCGTTAGTTTTGACACGCACACACACTCATACACTGCACGCCACACACTGGGTTTCTGTCCCATTTTGACCCATTAGATCTGAAAGGTCTGATATCAGATCTGATAAGGTAGCATTTAAATTATATGCTGCGGGGCACACAAGCTCCGCGACCCACCCTGAACGGTTCCGCGACCCACTTTTGGGTCCCGACCCACCCACTGTAGTAGCCTAGGCCAGTGTTTAAGAAACACTGGCCTAGGCTACTACAGACACAGGTGAAGAACAGTCAGCCTCAGCAGTAAGCAAAACCAAATATGTACAGCCAGCTTCAAAAGCAAGCAACCCAGACCCTAAAATTGGCCATTTATAGCTGTGAAGTTAATTCACACACAATTATTTTTCTTTCACCAAAATATATTTGGTAACTTCTGTAGACCTTCAAATTGGGGTGGATGTTAAAATTAGTAGGGAAAAAAACTATTGCATAAACAGTCATATATATCTTTTTGCCGTGGTATAGTCTTAATTTTCATTTAGATGTCTTGAAAAGGTCTTAAAAGTCTTTAAATTTGCACTTGGAAAATGTGCAGATACCCTGAGAAAGACCGTTGATTAGTTAGCTTATTTAAAATATCCTAAACTTTTTTTGACCCTGCCTCTTAAAAAAAACGAAATCGAGAATCGTTAGGAATCGGAATCGAAATAAGAAATCGGAATTGGAATCGGAATCGTTCAAATTCAAACGATACCCAACCCTACCCACTAGTGATCATTTGACACTTGCTCTGCTGCAGCCAGGGGCTTCTCCCGCACACCTCCTGGATTTAGTAAATGTATGGAGTTTCAATGCATGATTGCAAGTGTAATTTAAATACTCGATAATGTCAATTTGCACATCGTTAAAACAACAATCACGATATTATCGCAGACGATATATATCGCCCACCCCTAGTACTCAGTAGTCCGTATGACCCCCACATGCTTATGGTACCAGAGACTTTCTAATGAGGAGACACAGCACTCAAAAAATCCTCCATAGAAATTCATGGGGCTAGTTTGTAACGCCTAGGCCGTTGTCTACACATATCACACCCCTTCCTCGGCCAATCATGTGGTGTGTTGTGAAGACATCATGCCAATTGTGTGTTGTGAACTCGCAGCTGGAGCAAGATTGGTGTCGTGAAGCCTTGCTCATGCGCATTTCTGCCGAAGAGGATGCCCGATGAGTGCCCAAAAAGCGTTGCAATATGGCCGCCGAGTGGAAGGACTTGCCTAAAAGGACTTTGATGGTACTCAGCAGGGCTTGAAAACGAAATTATTTTTCAAACGTTCTGTTCCGAACGGTTCAGGTAGGCCTATGTTTAACGTTTTCGTTCTTGCATGCGTTCCGCCACCAACATATCGGTCCTGAACCGGTTCGGATTGCAAAATATCGTTCGTTCTTAAAGTTCCGGCAGTGTTTGGCGGGCCTATCAAGTCTAAGAAGACTAGCCTATGCCCAAAAATAATAAATCACAGGTGGCATCCAAAAACATTCAGATGGGCTATCCATCCCATAGCCTACAGACTTATTGTAGGCCTAACCTATGCCTTTAAATAATTTCTTATCAAAAATATTTCTGGATACATGTTAAACTCCTTACCTGGTTGTAGCCTAAGTTTTATCCATATGGAGATCTTCAAAGGCTTGCTTATAATTCCAACCCTGTTTATAAACTTAACCTGTCTGTTGCTGACAAGGCCTATCTCAAATTTCCCGTTTAACTCTTCTACATAGAATAGGCTATAATTAGCAAAACATTTCAAATCCGACTTTAAAACGACAAAGGCGGACAGGCAAAATAGGCTATTACGCATAGGCTACAAACAATTTCCAAATCAGTTTCAGTAGCCTACGCTACGAGATGGCCTAAGATCGGAAGTGGCAGACGGATAGGTTACATTACAACAGCAAGACAAAATATACACATTTGGACCAAAGGTCCATTTATTCGTTTTTTTTTCAAACTGCAGAAATCAAATTATTAGGCTGTTCGCCTACAGTAGTTGGCTACATAGCGGCTTGTTAGCTCACATTAACAGTGTAGATGCGGGCTTGTTTTTCGCACAACCGGAAATAGTCTCCCTGACATAGGATATGCTTTTGTGAAATTTTATAAAATATATAGAGAAACAAAAAAAAACGTTATTAACCGGTTTTGTGGATTTCAGAATAACGTTTCTGTTCCGGAACAGTTGAAGACCATTTTGTTTTCGTTTCCGTTTCCGCTCCTCGTAAAATTCCGTTCGTTTTCGGTTTTCGTTTTCGTTCCTTGAACCGGTTCGGAGCCCTGGTACTCAGTAGTTCGTATGACCCCCACATGCTTGATGGTTCGTACTCAGTAGTTCGTATGACCCCCCACATGCTTAAGGTACTCAGTAGTTCGTATGACCTCCCACATGCCCACCTGGCGGTGTTGGATGGACCAAAACATGACTGCTTCGAGTGCACTGACTGGAGTGTGTTACAGAATAGACAGGACTTAGAGGAGGTCACACAGTGCACAACTGACTACCTGAACTTCTGTATGGACATTGTTGTTCCCACCAGAACTGTATGCTGCTTTCCCAACAACAAGCCTTGGATAACCAAAATGGTCAAGACCCTTCTTAACAGGAAAAAGATGGCGTTCAGAGAGGGGGACATGGCAGAGCTGAGGCGCGTGCAAGGGGAGCTCAAAGTCAAGCTGAAGAAGGCTAAGGAGGACTACAGAAGGAAGGTGGAACAGAAGCTGCAGGAAAACAACTTGAAGGAGGCATGAAGATTATCACTGGCCTGAAGAAGAGCAGCAGCTCTGTGGAGGGGGACCTGGACAGGGCGAACCAGTTGAACCACTTCTACAACAGGTTTGACTGCCCTGCTCCAGCTCCAATGGGAGTGGTCTGTCCACCACCCCCGGCTGACTCAGACACTGCTCTTGTTTGCGTGCCTGCCCTACCCCCACCTCCCAGCCTCCCAGTCTCTCCAGCTCTGCATCCCGGTGACATCCAACGACCTAAGCCACCACCACCTCACGCCCTGCCCCCGCCTGACGCCTCCTTGCCTGTGCCTGTTGAGGTGTCCAAGACTCTGGCAGCCTTGACAGGGACATCAAGGAGGTGGTCATCCCCGAGCCCCCACCCCCCCTCAACACCAGTGCAACACTCACCTCCATCATCACAGGCTATCATACCCCACCATCACTGGAAATTGCACCCCTCCCCCACATGGCGATCACGAACAGTGAGGTGACAACAACCTCCCCTCCCCTTACACCCCCCATCATCACAACAGATCAAGTGAGAGCTAAACTAAAGAAACTGCACACAAATAAGGCTACTCAAGGCCTGTGCTGCTGAACTGGGGGAGCCACTGAAGCACATCTTCAATTTGAGTATTCGCCTTGGACAAGTCCCAACACTGTGGAAGACATCATGTCTCACCCCTGTCCCTAAGAAGCCACACCCTGGTGAGCTTAATGACTACAGACCTGTCGCATCATCACATCATCACAGACCCCAGGTACGCCATGCACTAGACCCGTTACAGTTTGCATACCAGGATAAAGTGGGTGTGGATGATGCCATCACTTATCTTCTACACAGGACACATTCTCACCTAGACATGGGGAAAAGTGCTGTGAGAATCATGTTCTTTGATTTCTCAAGTGCTTTTAACACCATCCAACCCCTCAGACTGGGAGACAAGCTCTTGCAGATGGGTGTGGACGCTCACCTGGTAACCTGGATTACAGATTACCTGACCGAGCGGCCACAGTTCGTCAGACTGAAGAACTGTCTCTCTGACACTGTGATCAGCAGCACCGGAGCGCCACCGAGAACTGTGCTCTCTCCAGTCCTGTTCACCCTGTACACATCTGACTTCTGCTACAACACTGAGTCATGCCACATGCAGAAGTTTTCTGACGATACTGCAATTGTGGGGTGTATCAGGAACGGGCAGGAGGAGGAGTACAGGAGCCTGGTGGAGGACTTTGTGCAATGGTGCAAACTCAATCATCGTCAACTTAACACTTCAAAGACCAAGGAGATGGTGGTGGATTTCCGCAGGTCTAAGCCCACTCTGCTACCAGTCCACATTGATGGGGTCAATGTGGAGGTGGTTAGCACCTAGAAGTATCTGGGTCTCCACCTGGACAATAAACTGGACTGGTCAGCCAACACTGACACACTCTACAAGAAAGGGCAGAGCAGGCTGTACTTCCTGAGGAGGCTGCGGTCCTTCAATGTGTGCAGCAAGCTCCTCAGGATGTTCTACCAGTCTGTTGTTTCCAGCGTCCTCTTCTATGCAGTAGTATGCTGGGGAGGAAGCACAAGGAAGAAGGATGCGTGGCGACTTGACAGGCTGGTAACACTCCACAGCACTATTGTTAAGCAGAAGAGCCTGATCAGCTGGAGACTTCGCTCACTGCCTTGCACAACAGACAGACTGAGGAAGTCATTTGTCCCCAGGGCCATTGAACTGCTCAATGCTTCACTTAAGGGAAGAGGAGAGATAGACTTCTCTGCATAGTCTGTCTGCCTCTTCACCCCCTCCATGTTTGGATACTGTCTGTCCACTAGCCACTTTTTACCACTGTCTCTCTGCCTCACTGTTTGCGTGCTATATTAGCACATTAGCACATATGCATAACCCCTCCCTCCATGCCACAGCCGAACTGTGGCCACACTTATACCTTTTCTTAATATAGTTATATATAGACTTTATTCTTGCACTGTTGCACTGTTGGACTTACTCATTTGCACTATCACCATGACACTCATTCACACAGAGCACCTTACCTTACCTTACTATGCACAGAGAATCACAGACTCAGTCCCTGCGCAAGCGCCTCTTGATTGATTAATCACCCACTACGTGGATACTGTTTTTAGAATTGATTTAGATTAAGTGTTAGTTAGTACAACTTGTATTTTAGTATATTTAGTATATTCTTTATCTTCTACTGTCCTTATTGCTTAGTTGTGTTTTTTATATTATATACTTTTAATTACTTTTTCTGCTGTTAATGAATGTGTGTGTGTTGTCTGTATGCTACTGAGACCTTGAATTTCCCCTGGGGATCAATAAAGTATCTATCTATCTATCTATCTATAACGTCCAGAGCTGTTCTATTGGATTTAAAGGAACACGGCACTGTTTTATGAAATCGGGTTATTTACTGTCTCCCCTAGAGTTAGATAAGTCTCCCCTAGAGTTAGATAAGTGAGCTCCGACCCCTCCGCCATTAATATTTTAGCAGGACAGTCGAGGGCTCAAGGGGTTTTCATAATTTGCATTATTGTTCAAAATTGACTTAACAAAGATTTATTTTTTGAAAATAACAAAAAGTTCTCGGAGACAGTAAATGTACCCCAGATTATAGATTTTACACAGTTTTGCTTGGTGTGATGCATCCTGGCTTGATGTGATCTCTTTAAAACATAAACAGCTTGGATGTGATTTATTTAAAGCTACTGACTTCTTCCTTCTCCAATCCTCGAGAACTGGAACTGGAACAAGAACATGACCACCAACGCTCAACCTGTCACCATGGAAATCAAATAAATAAACACAACAATAACACTTCCATTCTGTCTTTTTATTGAGTGTGTTTGGTAAACAACAAACAAATCTGAGTTTAGCTCTGCCTTTCCAATCACAAGAGCATATGTGGATAATGGACAGATCTGCCGTCCAATCACAAGAGCATATGTGGATAATGGACAGATCTGCCGTCCAATCACAAGAGCATATGTGGATAATGGACAGATCTGCTGTCCAATCAGGATGATCGTGTGCATGATTAACAGAATCAAGTTGAAGCCCTTTTAGTGCTGAAGCATAGTGGGCTAAACTTCAATCCCACTAAGACACAAACAGCAAGTCCAACATTACGTTAAAAGTCTAACGTTATAAAATATATAAAACAAAGCTAGCTTAATAAATATTATATTTACAGTACAATTCGACAAAGCGCAAATGCATGCAAGGCTTTTGATAGCTGTGACTTTGGTATATTATGTGGTCCAAGACTGTTAACTAATGAAGCTTTGGCTTATTTTATCCCATGTCTGTCCAAGCCTGCATGCATTTAGCAGAATATTAAATAAGACATGTAAAGTACACAAGACCTGTGACTTGTCGTGAGTCTCATCGCAAAACCTAAACGTCCCTGGACATTAGCCTCTGCAAGTCCAGGTCAACATGGTCAGTCAGGATTAGTTCAAGCACAAGGAAATGCTTTTAAAATGAGACACTTCATCAGTTGGCCAGCAAGTGGCAGCAGATCTCAACATTAACAAAAAAAAAACCTCACAGCACCACAGACACTGGCTCTCTGGAAGACTTTAGATAGAACCCTCACAGCACCACAGACACTGGCTCTCTGGAAGACTTTAGATGGAACCCTGTCATGGAAGGTGCTTGTGTATAGCCCTTCAGGGAACCATTTGGTGAAGAACTTCTGAGGAGGAAAAAGGCCACTATGAGTAAGGCTGGAGATACAGCATTTCTGCAAGCGAGCCTCCTGAGGAGGAAACCTTAAGCAGAACCCTACTGATGGCCCCCAGACTTCCCATAAGCCCCTGCTGTTTTCCCACAATCCCCTGTGGTTTTCCCACAATCCCCTGCGGTTTTCCCACAGTTCCCTGCTGCTGCCTTCAGAGTCGCCTTTCTGCTGTCACTACTCACTCTGACCGTCAGTAACGACATCAGGTGGAGTCTAAGCACTGCTCAGTTTGGGCGCACGGAATGGGTCGGTTACACCAGGAGTTCTAGTACTGTTGGTTTGGGTGTGTAGTGTTCTAGTGTTCTAGTACTGTTGGGTTTGTAATGTTCTAGTACTGTTGGATTTGGGTGTGTAGTGTTCTAGTACTGTTGGGTTTGTGTTTGTAATGTTCTAGTACTGTCGGGTTTGGGTGTGTAGAGTTCTAGTACTGTTGGTTTAGGTGTGTAGTGTTCTAGTACTGTTGGGTTTGGGTTTGTAATGTTCTAGTACTGTTGGGTTTTGTAATGTTTTAGTTCTGCTGGTTTTTGTAATGTTCTAGTACTGTTGGTTTGGGTGTGTAATGTTCTAGTACTGTTGGGTTTGTAATGTTCTAGTACTGTTGGGTTTGGGTATGTAGTGATCTAGTACTGTTGGGTTTGGGTGTGTAGTGTTCTAGTAGTGTTGGATTTGGGTGTGTAATGCTCTAGTGTTCTAGTACTGTTGGGTTTGGACATCAGCTGGTTGAAGCCCTGAACCCTAAAAGACGTGGACATCAGCTGGTAAGTGATGGAGTTGGAGTGCCACGTTGACACGCCACGTTGCAATCCCATTTCCTGTTTATGGCACGCCACGTTGCAATCCCATTTCCTGTTTATGGTATTATTCATTTTTTTAAGCTTCTAGGCTTCATCTAGTGGTGAACCTGTGTTACACATCACAACACTATTACATATTGATGATTCCCTTAGGTTAGTGTTATCCAAACTTTGTTTGTAGTGTTACATTTCTGTTGGAGTTTGGAGTGTAATGTTGTAGAGTGTTGGGGTCCACGACAGAGCAAAACACAGGTTAAGTTCTAGTCCTGATGAGTTTGGGGGCATTAGGTTCTAGTCCTGAAGAGTTTGGGGCATTAGGTTCTAGTCCTGATGAGTTTGGGGGCCGTAGGTTCTAGTTCTGATGAGTTTGGGGGCAGTAGGGTGAATCCTGATGAGTTTGGGTGCAGTAGGTTGTAGTTCTGATTAGGGCTGTCACTTTTGTGGAAAAATCCTGTTCGATTCTTGAGACATAATTGTTCATTGAATCGATTGTAAAATCGATTTTTCATGTCTAAAGACGTTTAATTTTCAACGCCAAATGTAGGCCAATCCACGAACAACTAACAGGCATTAGGACGAACGTAAAGGGGGCACTTGAAGACACACAAGCCATCAATATTTCTGATGATTTCTTGGCGTGAAGTTTTGTGCACAATGACAAACAGGAGTGCAACATTCTCGAAAAACAATAAGCAGAGTGGACTGTCATAACATCAGTGAAAAACATTACTGCAGGCTTCAACGTGGCTGCGTTTACAATTAGAAATGTCAAACAAATTTAAGCCTCGTGAGAACTCCACGACTGCACAGTTTGCATACCGCTTTGTCCTTCTCCATAGTTTGATATAGCCAAAACCGAAGTGCTTCCATATCAACTCCTCAAGTTATTAGGGCCTATCACTTTCCTCTCTCATGTCGCCTAGGTTGATCGCGTTGTCCTCAATTTTTGGCAAAACACCAGCAGCACAGCAGCCGATTGAAACAGCTGTTTCGGTCGAAAATTGGTGGGAATTTTCTTTTAGCTTTCGCAATGCTTACTGCACTTCGGAATTCTTTGTTATTTTTCTGCTTGTTTGTGAGTTTTGTTACATCTAGATTTTTTATTTGTTTAATTCGTTTAAAATTAATAGTGTACATATTTGGTTAAAATCGATTCCCTATTTTAGTTTTCGAAACTTGTGTTGGTTGGTCCAATCGATTGTGCAATCAATTTTCGAATGTAAAGTGACAGCCCTAGTTCTGATGAGTTTGGGGGCAGTAGGTTCTAGTTCTGATGAGTTTGGGGGCAGTAGGGTGAATCCTGATGAGTTTGGGTGTGCAAGTCTTTCTCTC
>NC_063198.1:34069449-34071949 GCF_017589495.1 Alosa alosa
AATGACTACTATATGGTAGGCTATGAGTACTATATATAATGAGTATACTATATGGTAGGTTATTAGTACTATATATAATGACTACTATGTGGTAGTGAGTACTATATATAATGACTACTATATGGTAGTGAGTACTATATATAATGACTACTATATGGTAGGCTATGAGTACTATATATAATGAGTATACTATATGGTAGGTTATTAGTACTATATATAATGACTACTATATGGTAGGCTATGAGTACTATATATAATGACTACTATACTATATGGTAGGGTATGTAAGATTGTAGTGTTACAATGTAATAGAGGCAATCACAAAGAAAATAGGTAGACTACCTGCATGACCCAATCAGAATGAACTGTCCAATATAATAAATTAGGGGCAGCCGTGGCCCACTGGTTAGCACTCTGGACTTGTAACCGGAGGGTTGCCGGTTCAAGCCCCGACCAGTGGGCCGCGGCTGAAGTGCACT
The DNA here is from genome assembly GCF_017589495.1 of Alosa alosa. Lineage (NCBI taxonomy): Eukaryota > Metazoa > Chordata > Actinopteri > Clupeiformes > Clupeidae > Alosa > Alosa alosa. Next base: position 34,069,929 of record NC_063198.1, read on the forward strand.
TGAGCAAGGCACCTAACCCCTCACTGCTCCCCGAGCGCCACTGTTGTTGCAGGCTGTGACTGAAACACTGTGTGTTTCACTAATTCACGGATTGGGTTAAATGCAGAGACCAAATTTCCCTCACGGGATCAAAAGAGTATATATACTTATACTTAATACATGAACACATTGAGCTTGGCAAGGCCAAGAGTGTTGGCAAAGAATCGCTCCTGCCTCAAAACCCGGATTCCTGCTAAAAAGGTGTGGTCTACGATCACTGAAGACCTGGAGAGGCTTGGGCACGTATTATACAAACCATTTTGAGAGCTGTGATGGCAAATAAACATGTTTCCATTGATTATTTAAAAAGAGTATGAATAATTTAGCACACAGCATTTTTCATAAAACATCTTTTTGTCATTTTCAGTCAGAACAAACGTATTGGTCAAGAGATAACCAACGTATTGGTCAAGAGATAACCAACGTATTGGCGTTAAATCAATATTTGCCAGAGGTATGAATAATGCTGTTCCTAATTCTGTGGTCTGTGTGTGTGTGTGTAGGTGTGTGTGTGTGTGTGTGTCTGTGTATGTTTGTCTGTGTAGGTGTGCGTGAGTGTGTGTGAATGTGTGTCTGTGGTCTGTGTGTGTGTGTATGTCTGTGGTCTGTGTGTGTGTGTGTGTGTGAGTGCGTGTGAGTATAGGTGTGCATGTGTGTATATATTAATAATAATAATACCTTCGACTTATATAGCTTGGTACACAAGGTCGCTTTACAACACATGGATGGGGGGACCTCACTAGTAACCACCACCAGTGTGTAGCACCCACCTGGGTGATGCACAACAGCCATTATGCGCCAGAACACTCACCACACACCCAGCTTGAGGTGGAGGAGTGAGGGAGTGAATGAGCCAATTACAGTGGAGGACTATTAGGGGGCAGGTTGAATGAGCCAATCACATGGGGATGATTAGGGGGCAGGTTGAATGAGCCAATCACATGGGGGGATGATTAGGGGGCCCAGATTGAATGAGCCAGGCTTGGGAATTTAGCCAGGACACCGGGGAACCCCTATAACTGCGATAAGTGCCATGGGATCTTTAATGACCACAGTGAGTCAAGGACCTGGGTTTAGCGTCTCTCATCGAAGGGCGGCATCACTGATGCACCATGTCCCCGCCACTGCACTGGGGCATTGGGATCGTCTTTTTTGGCCAGAGGGGAAGAGTGCCACCTACTGGCCACCCACCAACACCACTTCCAGCAGCAACCTAGTTTTCCAAGGAGTCTCCCCATCCCGCATTACTAACCAGGCCCACACCTGCTTAGCTTCAGTAATTCAGCTAAGACAAGGTATCCATTGGTCTGGCTGCTGGCCTGTGTGTGTGTGTGTGTGTGTGTGTGTGTGTGTGTGTGTGTGTGTGTGTGTGTGTGTGTGTGTGTGTGTGTGTGTGTGTGTGTGTGTGTGTGTGTGTGTGTGTGTGTGTGTGTGTGTGTGTGTGTGTGTGTGTGTGTGTGTGTGTGTGTGTGTGTGTGTGTGTGTGTGTGTGTGTGTGTGTGTGTGTGTGTGTGTGTGTGTGTGTGTGTGTCTGTGTGTGTGTGTGTGTGTGTGTGTGTGTGTGTGTGTGTGTGTGTGTGTGTGTGTGTGTGTGTGTGTGTGTGTGTGTGTGTGTGTGTGTGTGTGTGTGTGTGTGTGTGTGTGTGTGTGTGTGTGTGTGTGTGTGTGTGTGTGTGTGTGTGTGTGTGTGTGTGTGTGTGTGTGTGTGTGTGTGTGTGTGTGTGTGTGAGTGAGGGAGCTGGTCACCTGTACATTGGTGATGGCCTCTACCCAGCTTCTCCCCTGGGTGGCGCTGTTGGCCTGGAAGCTGTAGGCGGCTGTGACGTGCTGGAGCTGGTTGAGGTAGAGGAGGAGGAAGGCTCCGGCATCCTTCAGCTCACGACACACCCACCTAGTGCAACACAACAGCGGCTGGCGAATCCCTGCATACAGCATCCACCCCTTCCTGACAGTGATCAGCAACAGGTCAGTAAACAGGAAAC
>NC_063198.1:34081949-34089449 GCF_017589495.1 Alosa alosa
ACAAGCTTTGAATAATGTAAAGGTCACACCTGTTAAACTCACCTTAACACGACATTTACTGAGAAAAGAAAAAAAATCTTATAAACCTTATAGCCTAAACAAAGCAACACTGTCAGGCCTATGTTTTACCTCTAGTCTGTAGGAAAGACAGGGGTAGCTCACTGCAAATAACACTATACAACACTACACTACAGAATACCTTTACACACAATACCTTGCACAATAATTACAGGGGAAGAGTAAGCACACTACACACACTACTGAGGGGGAAAGAGTACACACACTACACTTGCAAATAACTGAGGGGGGGGGAAGAAAGTTGCACACACTACTGAGGGGAAAGAAGAGTAGAGGGGGGGGAAGAGTAAGCACTATACACACTACACACACACTACAGAGGGGGGAAAGAGTAAGCACTATACACACTACACACACCTTGCACACACTACTGAGGGGGGGAAGAGTAAGCACTATACACACTACACACACACTTACACACACTACACACACTACTGAGGGGGGGAAGAGTAAGCACTATACACACTATACACACACTACACACACCTTGCACACACTACTGAGGGGGAAAGAGTAAGCACTATACACACCTTGCACACACTACTGAGGGGGGAAAGAGTAAGCACTATACACACTACACACACTACACACACACTACAGAGGGGGGGGAAGAGTAAGCACTATACACACTACACACACCCTGCACACACTACTGAGGGGGGGAAGAGTAAGCACTATACACACTACACACACCTTGCACACACTACTGGGGGGGGAAGAGTAAGCACTATACTAATTACCCACAACAACCACACACCTGCACACACTACAGAGGGGAAGAGGCGCACCATACACACTGGCTACACACTACTAAAAGCACAATACCTACACACACACTACACACACACTACTGAGGGGGGAAAGAGTAAGCACTATACACACTACACACACACTACAGAGGGGGAAGAGTAAAGCAATTACCACACAATTGCCAACACTACTGAGGGGGGAAGAGTACAATAACACCTTTTGCCAACACACTGGATTACCACCACCGAGGGGGAAGAGGCACCCCTTGTACACACCACAGAGGGGGAAGAGTAAGCACTACACATTAATTGCACACTTGCACACACACTACTGCACACCACTGAGGGGAAGAGGCTAATATACACACTACAATAATAACTACAATAATAATTCACACACACCTTGGCACACACTACTGAGGGGAAGAGTAAGCACCACACACACCCACTACACACTAATTACCGAATCTCGGAACACCACCGAGGAAGCACTACACTACACACTACACCACTGAGTAAAGGCTAATCACTATACACACCAAGGGGAAGAGTAACACACCACTGCACACCACTACCACCTTGAGGGGAAGAGTAAGCACCATACACACTAGGGGAAGAGTAAGCACTATACACACTACACACACACTACACACACTACTGAGGGGGGGAAGAGTAAGCAACAACAGGAAGCCGGCCAGGCCACACTCGCAATAACACAGGAAAGGAATTCTCCGTCACCATGACAATAGAACACAAACACTCAGGGCTGTCCCAGAGGCACGCGTGCATGTGTGTGTGTGTGTGTGTGTGTGTGTGTGTGTGTGTGTGTGTGTGTGTGTGAGAGAGTCCACATGCATACATGTACAATTTGTAATTAAATAAAGCTAGACTGAAATCAGATCTACATGGACCTCCTGAAGCCAATCAATACGGTCAGCCTGTGCACACACACACACACACACACACACACACACACACACAGCAACCCTCCAGTTACAAGTCCGAAGTGCTAACCAGTAGGCCACGGCTGCCCCTAAATACACACAATAATTTGGAGAACCACAGGAAACCTGACCGGTTGTTTAACACTCTGTAAAGCACCATAAGACGTGTGTAATGTTTTGGCGCTCTATAAGCGATATTACATTTAAATAGTGAACATCACTATAGAGAGAGAGATGGAGAGAGGGAAATAGAGAGAGAGATGGAGGGAAAGAGAGGGAAATAGAGAGAGAGAGAGATGGAGGGAAAGAGAGAGAAAGAGGGAAACAGAGAGAGAGATGGAGGGAGAGAGAGAAAGAGGGAAACAGAGAGAGATGGAGGGAGAGAGAGAGAGAGCAAGAGAGAGAGGGAGGGAAAGAGAGAGAGAGGGAAACAGAGAGAGAGATAGAGGGAGAGAGAGAGAGAGATGGACGGAGAGAGAGAGAGGAAACAGAGAAAGAGATGGAGGGAGAGAGAGAGAGGGAAACAGAGAGAGAGGGAAAGAGAGAGAGAGAGAGCAAGAGAGAGAGGGAGGGAAAGAGAGAGAGAGGGAAACAGAGAGAGAGATAGAGGGAGAGAGAGAGAGAGATGGAGGGAGAGAGAGAGAGAGAGCTAGAAGGCAGCAGGTACTCACACCGGGTGACAGGGGCATGGCTGGAGCATTGAAGACCATATCCAATCAGCGGTCCGAGGTTCAACTCATGACACTCACACACTCACACACAATCACTGATCCTCCGCAGTAGCCTTCCTACAGAGCAGTGGTCAATAACTAGCCCCGGTAGCCTTCCTGCAGAGCAGTGGTCACTCACTCACACACACTCACTAACTAGCCGCAGCAGCCTTCCTACAGAGCAGTGGTCACTCAATGGGTCCATAGAGCGCATCTCCACACTTATACCACAGGGCGGCTCCTTGATACTGAAACTGAACTCAGAAACTCCACAACCCAGAGCCCAGCGCACACACACAAACACACACACACACACGCTCACAGAGCCTGGCATTTCTCAGAAGGACACGCATGACGCCATGGCAACTGAACAATCCCGCCCTCCTATTGTCTGAATAGGAAGGGGCGGGGCCATACCGGAAGGGGAGGAGTCTGGGGGAGCCATTGGGAACTCTGGACTTCCCCAACCGCCACATGGAAGTGTGTGTGTGTGTGTGTGTGTGTGTGTGGGGGGTTGTGTGTCTGTCTGTTTGTTTTGTTTTCTGTGTGTGGGGGGGTCTGTCTATGGAGAAGGAGACTGTGTTTATCTGTGTGTGTGTGTGTGTGCGTGCTTATCTGTGTGTTTGAGTGTGTGTGTGTGTGTGTGTGTCTTTGTCTTCATGGGTATATGCGTATGTGTATAGGTGTGTATTTCTTGTGTTATGCCGCGTTCTCCGTTTGTCCCTTCAAGTCGTTTTCCGAGCTGTTTTCATGAGTTCAAAGTTCCAAAGAAACGCCCATAGAACACAGAACGCCCTCTGAAGTTCTACCTCAACTCGTCAGCTCGGTCAAACCCAGAGTTCTACGAGTTTGAATTTCCAAGATGGCTGCGCCCATTAACAGTAAACTGCTAACAGTAGCCAAATGCTAACAGATGGTAGCGCAGCTGGTTGACAAATAAAACGCAAACAGCTCGTATTTTTAACACTGACATGACGTCACTGACGAGCTCCGAGTTCGCTAAGAGACAAACAGAACGCAAACAGCTCGTATTTTTAACACTGACATGACGTCACTGACGAGCTCAGAGTTCGCTAAGAGACAAACAGAACGCAAACAGCTCGTATTTTTAACACCGCCGAGCTCCGAGTTCGCTAAGAGACATTAGTGTTAGGCATTAAACATTAGAGTGTCTGTCAACACATACTACTGGAAGACTTGAAATCAGTGTATGTGTGTGTGTGTGTGTGTGTGTGTGTGTGTATGTGTGTGAGAGTGTCTGTGAGTGTGTGTGTGTGTGTGTGCGTTTGTGTCATGACGGGATGAACCAGGCCATCTCACAGGACATAAATATTTGCTTTCGTTTCTAATGAAAGACAACTGGTATTCTACACATTCAAATGACAGGAATGAAACTGAGGGCATTTCACACACACACACACACACACACACACACAAACACAAAAATACACACACACTCAAACACACATACACACAGTTTCCAGGCTCAGGATCTAAGTTTAAATATTACTTTTTCCCTATTTATGGTTATGTCAAATGACAGGAAACACACACACACACACACACACACACACACACACACACACACACAGTCCCCTGAGACAGGCATCTCCCGGTACCAGGACACATCAGAGCTGTTTATGGCTTTATGCTTTTATGAGCACACAACTAGTCAGCACTTCCACAGAACGATCCTTAAGTTCTGCTTTCCTCTAAAGAACCACTACAAATGCACAGGGTTCTTTGGGAGACCTTTTTGATCTTGGGTGAATTGAACTGAATTGAATTCATTGTCTACTCCATCAGAGGCGCTACCCTGATACTTTCATTCATTTTCATTTTTTCTGGTGAAAGAAGAATCACTATGATGGAAAGATACCAAATATTAGCACAAGGAGAGACACACACACACACACACAAACTCTCTCACAAGGAGGGACTTACCTAGTCAGATACAGACCCTGTCAGAGGAGGGTTGTGTCTTTGGGATTACTATAGCATTGGGGATTACTATAGCATTGGGATTACTATAGCATTGGGGATTACTATAGCATTGGGGATTACTATAGCATTGGGATTAGCATTGGGATTACTAGAGCATTGGGGATTAGCATTGGGATTACTATAGCATTGGGGATTACTATAGCATTGGGGATTACTATAGCATTGGGGATTACTATAGCATTGGGATTAGCATTGGGGATTACTATAGCATTGGGATTACTATAACATTGGGATTACTATAGCATTGGGGATTAGCATTGCGATTACTATAGCATTGGGATTACTATAGCATTGGGGATTAGCATTGGGATTACTATAGCATTGGAATTACTAAAGCATTGGGGATTAGCATTGGGATTACTAAAGCATTGGGATTACTATAGCATTGAGGATCACTATAGCATTGGGATTAGCATTGGGATTACTATAGCATTGGGGATCACTATAGCATTGGGATTAGCATTGGAATTACTATAGCATTGGGGATCACTATAGCATTGGGATTAGCATTGGGATTACTATAGCATTGGGGATCACTATAGCATTGGGGATTACTATAGCATTGGGATTACTATAGCATTGGCGATTAGCATTGGGATTACTATAGCATTGGAATTACTAAAGCATTGGGGATTAGCATTGGGATTACTAAAGCATTGGGATTACTAAAGCATTGAGGATCACTATAGCATTGGGGATTACTATAGCATTGGGATTACTATAGCATTGGGGATCACTATAGCATTGGGGATTAGCATTGGGATTACTATAGCATTGGGGATTAGCATTGGGATTACTATAGCATTGGGGATCATTATAGCATTGGGATTACTATAGCATTGGGGATCATTATAGCATTGGGATTACTATAGCTTTGGGATTACTATAGCATTGGGGATTAGCATTAGCTAAGAGGTGGGGAAATGGACAGTATGTAGCCAATTCAGGTAACTTCAATTCAACTCCAAGGCTGCACTGTGTCTGGGTCTTCACTGAATAAGTCTGTAAGTGACGTTTGCAGCTGAGGCTACAGGCTACAGGCTGACCGGTCCAGCATTGCCATACAGCTAACATAGAACTGGTAGAAAATTGCCATACAGAGAATTGCCATGCATAGATAGACAGACAGATACTTCAACCTCTAGAGTGGCACAGAGTTGGCATAGAGCTGGCATAGAGTTGGCACACAGCTGGCATAGAGTTGGCATAGATCTGGCACAGAGTTGGCATAGAGCTGGCATAGAGTTGGCATAAAGCTGGCACAGAGTTGGCACAGAGCTGGCATAGAGTTGGCATAGAGCTGGCACAGAGTTGGCACAGAGTTGGCATAGAGCTGGCATAGAGTTGGCACAGAGCTGGCATAGAGCTGGCACAGAGTTGGCACAGAGTTGGCATTGAGCTGGCATAGAGTTGGCACAGAGTTGGCATAGAGCTGGCACAGAGTTGGCACAGAGTTGGCATAGAGCTGGCACAGAGTTGGCACAGAGTTGGCATTGAGCTGGCATAGAGTTGGCACAGAGTTGGCATAAATTTGGCACAGAGTTGGCATAGAGCTGGCACAGAGTTGGCACAGAGTGTGTACCTTGTGTCTGGCGTCTCCGTGTGAGGGGAGAGGTCTGCTGGGCGTGGGGGGGGTGAGGGGGGGCGATCTGAGGGGGGTGTCCGCGGGGTCTGAGATTCGTAGCGCTGCACCCGTGCTGCCACCAGTCCTGTGGTTCCCCCTGTGCCCCCTGTGCCTGCCCCCAGGGAACTGTAGCGGGTCAGAATGCCGTCCTGAGCCTCGGGCAGCGCCACCATGCTGGGCACATGCCACGTCCGCTGGCGGAAATGCAGCATCCTCACGCCTTAGACCGACCGACTGACCAAGCGACAGACTTACATTAAAAGCAGGACGCAAAAGCACGCTGAGTGTGTGTGTGTGTGTGTGTGTGTGTGTGTGTGTGCTGACCAAAATCCGGCTCTTTAGTTCCAAACATCCAAAGCACCTCTATGTCCAGACAGACCTGAGCAAAGAATTGGCCCAGCGGGTCAGAGCAGATCCAGAATTGTGTGTGTGTGTGTGTGTGTGTGTGTGTGAGGGAGAGTGTGTCGTCTTCCCAGATGCTGAAAGAACAATCGACCACAGAGATGAAGAAATCAGTGTGTGTGACACACACACCCCAGAGATGAAGAAATCAGTGTGTGTCCACTTGACGGCTACTGACGCAGCGCATAGAACCTGGGAAGGAACCCGACGCAGACGCAGCCAGAGGGGTGGAGCCAGAACGCAGAACACAGAACACAGGTGCGCTCCCAGCTGAGCATGCAGGTGTGTTAAACGCAGGTGTGTTAAACGTCAAAAGAAATGTCCATTACAAATTCTGAACCTGCTCCACATGTACACGGCCAGCGTAGTCCTTCCGATGTGTGTGTGTGTGTGTGTGTGTGTGAGCCACTGGTCACGCCGTCGGTGTTTTCCCAGTGCGGAGTGTAAAGTCATGTGACACACTCAGAAATGCCCTTTGACTCCTCTGACACAGGTGTGTGTGTGTCTGTGTGTGTGTGTGTGTGTGCGTGTGTGACTCTGACTCAACCCTGTTCCTCCTGCATTTCTCAGCTGTCACCATGGCAACGGCCTTATCATACACTGCAGTAACCTCTCCTATAGGGGGGCAATATGTAAGGACTGCGGGACACACACACACACACACACACACACACACACACTAATCCATAACACTAACCCTTACTGCTGACACATACAGCTCTGACACTTTCTCTCTCTCTCGCTCTCTCTCTCTCACACACACACACACACAGACGGAGGATAGTGCTGACTTGTCTGGACTTCGCACTGACCCTGTACTGTATGCAAATCACCCACTGGTTCCAAACCCACTGCGGCTAAAGCCAACACACACTTCAGAAGACCCTACACACACACACACACACACACACACACTTCAGACAATACACTTCTGATGAAGTCCCAGCCCTAGAACAGTCTGTACCGGCAAACAGTAAGCAGAGAGAGCC
>NC_063198.1:34101949-34104449 GCF_017589495.1 Alosa alosa
CATACGGTCTCATGTACAAGCAGATTCCTTCAAATGTGCCGCTGACTATCAAAATACTGATGTGCTGTTTGAAGTTGCGCTGCTTGTTGCTGAAGGGAATGACGTCATTCTGTCAGATGTCATTCTCATTGGTTTAAAGGATGACATATGACATGATTAAGAAACATAGGAGCCGCCTTTTTGCACCAGACGCCCGACCTTTGAACAAAACCACCCTGAATGTGGACTGGACAAACCCCTAAATGTATTTAAGCTATTCGCCAATGACCATGCGGTTTAGATTGCCAAAATATGGCCCTGTGTGTGTGTGTGTGTTTATGTGTGCGTGTGCATGTGTGTGGAGGTGTGCGAGTTAGTATGTAAAAAGTGTGTTTGTGTGTAAAAAATGTGTGTATGTGTGTGTGTTTGTGAGAGTGTGTGTGTGTCTTATATCTGTATGTGTGTGTGTGTGTGTGTGTGTGTGTGTGTACTATCTGCATGTGTGTGTACTATCTGTATGTGTGTGTGTGTGTACTATCTGTATGTGTGTGTGTACTATCTGTATGTGTGTGTGTGTGTGTACTATCTGCATGTGTGTGTGTGTATACTATCTGTATGTGTGTGTACTATCTGTATGTGTGTGTGTGTGTACTATCTGTATGTGTGTGTGTGTGTGTACTATCTGTATGTGTGTGTGTGTGTGTGTACACTATCTGCATGTGTGTGTGTGTTTGTGTGTACTATCTGTATGTGTGTGTGTGTACTATCTGTATGTGTGTGTGTGTGTGTGTGTGTGTACACTATCTGTATGTGTGTACTATCTGTATGTGTGTGTGTGTGTGTACTATCTGTATGTGTGTGTGTTGGGTGCGTCAGTGTGTGTGTCTCACATTTTTTCAAAATGTGTTTTTTTTTAGGATTAGATTTTAGGATTTAGGATTAGAATATTTGAAAACCTGTATAAACTGGACTGATTTGAACACTATATATTATATTATTACCCGGAGAGAAGAAATACTCTTTTCTGATTGGCTGGTGGGGTGGCTATTAATTCTGAATAACAGGACACCGTTCCATATCAATGCTTATGAATGGTAACTATAACAACCATAGTAGGGCCCGACGGTTGCAGGCTTCAAACAATGGAATCAACTGTAAACAAGCTAACTGTCTATGCTATCGCTGTTATAGGCCAACGAAAGTTGTACAACAAGCTGAACTAGTGAGCTTCTTTTTAAACAGAACCGCATGTTTCCTTTGCTTTACAGTGGCAACCGGGTGATAAGTGGGATAACGGCCTTCGAGGTTTGTCCAGTTATTCGGAATTAATGGACTGGACTCGGCAACTCTCCTCCTTCGCCGTCGGGAGTTTTGCCCCTCGGCCCATCCATAATTCAATAGGACACCTTGGCGGCGTTATCTCTTACCTAATATCATATTGATAATATATAAACTACTGATATAAAACGAGAAAATACTGGATTTCTGATATGCATGACGGCACATTATGCAGATTCTAGCCAAGGTGCTATTTATATTACAGCTCCACCTCTTTCTGTCTCTTGCTGCTTCAGCTGTCAGCCGCTCTGCTTGAAGCCTGGAAATCCTGTAAACAAAGTTGGATAGCTTATTATAGTCTACTGGTTGGACTAAAGTTGGCTAGCTTATTATAGTCTACTGGTTGGACTAAAGTTGGCTAGCTTATTATAGTCTACTGGTTGGACTGTTCAGTTTCCCCACTTCTGTTTAATGCTTTTTCTCCTAGGGACAGGCCCTTGTGAGTCTGGAAAACATCGCTATTGAGATGATCAGTCAACTTGAATCAGTCAAATTTGTGCAGCATGCTAATAATGCTAACCGGATTTAATAGTAATTTAGCTAGTCGTCTAGCCTAGAAATCTAGACGCACCCTAGCGGCGGCAAATTAATTTGCTCAGCCTGTACGTCTAGTATCAAACCATAGGGATTTCTATTGGCTAACACCGTGGATGTTATTCAATCACAGCGCTCTATTTTGTTAGAGAGTCTTAAGACGGGCTTAACAGGATAACGACAGTCCCAAGACGGTGAACAACAAGGAAGGTGGCTATGGCTTAACGGCGAGCGGCTTGTTTGAATCGGCGTTAAGCGCCAACTTTGGAGAAGTTGGACTTGTGCTTTTCTTTTGAAAGTTGAGCAACACAATGCACTTAAGTCATTCCTTTCAAAGAAGGATGTATTTGCCGTTTTGCCGACCGGATACGGATACGGATATGGTCGTAGCGCTGGCCTATTGCATGCCTAGGCAGTTTGAAAGCCAATTCTCTGCCCACCCCTTGGATTAAGCGAGGTGAATGGTTCGATGCCAGACTATACATTTCAGTGATATAGGATGGCCCGCCAGGCTACTAGTCGTCTTCTATGTGACTTCTCACACCGTGACACAGGTTTGTGAATATGAGTGTCACGATTTCGTTTCAATACGTATATCGTTACGGCCCTAGAGTGCATCTGTAGAAGTCAATACGTATATCGTTACGGC
>NC_063198.1:34109449-34111949 GCF_017589495.1 Alosa alosa
TGCTTTGTTCATCCCCGGAGTCTGAATTCCTACTTGATGACATCATACCGCTCCTTGAAAGGAAAATGTGAGTGTAGGAGTGTAAGTGTGTGTGTGTGTGTGTGTGTGTGTGCATGAGTGCGAGTGCGTGTGTGTGTGTGTGTGTGTGTGTGTGTGTGTGTGTGTGTGTGTGCGCGCGCGTGTGTGTGTGCATGAGTGCGTGTGTGTGTGCAGTAATGCGCGCGTGTGTGTGTGTGTGTGTGTGTGTGTGTGTGTGCATTAGTGCGCGTGTGTGTGTGTGTGTGTGTATCTTGTGGCGTGTCTTTTAATGTTTGTGTAATTTATTGTCTGTAAATACAGTGTATCTACCATATGTGTGTATGTGAGCGTATACCTTCGTGTATGTGTATAAGTGTGTGTGTGTGTTTGTGTCATTTACTGTCTGTAAATACTAGGGCTGGGTATCGGGCTGGTATATGTTTTGATACGGTGACGATTTTAATACCTTGATTTCGATGCCGGTTCCTAAACGATACTTTTTCTGATGCCATATGTTTGTAAATCAATTTCAACAAAAAAAATACATTCTCCTTTAGTGGTGAAACAACTTAACATTAAAATACAAACTTTTTTGCATGAACATCTGTAAAAATATTACAAATAAACAATATGTAAGAGATTATTGCTGTGTAGGCCTACTTAACATCTGCAGTATTAAAGGAAAGAAATGTGATGTAGCCGAACAGATTAGTGCAACATGTTTTAAGTGCAAGTGGCATATTGGACAACACACCCCTTTGTATACAATGTGTCCATGTTTTTTTCCCATGGCAAAATAATGCAGATTTTGGATAATCACGCCTGCCTGTCAAAAGTGTCAATAATATAGAGGCCTGAATGCGGTCAGACGTTTTGCCCTACACAAATTTGTCATCTGACATGTGGTGGTTAAGAGATTTAAGTTTGGTTGCTATGGGAGCTAACCAAACAATCTCCCCAGCTCCACAGACAGAAGCATGTCAGGTTTTTTAAGGAGTTTATCCACAATTAGCAACTTTGGCATAACAATGCAGCTCCCACGAAACACAGCGCGATGTGTGTGGATTAAGCCACACTGTCAACTCTATGTGGAGAGGAGATATTTGTTCTAATGCAAGCCAGCATTGTGTATAATTCTTGTCTAATTCTTGAAACCTTAAACTTTCAAATAGCTAGCATAATTAGCTAATCGATGCTAATCGGTGGCCAGCTATATAAAGGACACAATTTCACCCAGAAACCATTCATCGTGGTGTGGATGATGTTGTAGCTGTCATTATTGGATTAAAGATCCAATGGCACTTATCGCAAAGAATAGGGGGTTCCCCGGTGTCTTGGCTAAATTCCGAACCTGGCTCATTCAATCTGGCTCATTGAATTGAATCATCGCTGGCTCAGTTAAATGGGACCCAAATTACGATTTGTTGCTCATATGTGGAACAGTTCCGATGTCAATCATGGACGTGTAAACAGGGAAAAAAGCACATGGATTCCGATATTTTCAAATCGATTTCAGACCTCTTTTATACGTGGAAATAAATCAGATATGAAGATATGCAGTCTAAACGGGCCGATCGGATATTCCCTGTCATTTTCAAATTGTACATCATTGTAAATGGCCACAATCTTTTACCTTTTTGCATTTACATTCCACTTAGTGTTGCTTTCACATGCACACATGGCAGAGCAGTGAAATTAAAAAGGAAACTTCCTTTTTGTCCTTCAAATAAAACCGGGAGCCTATTGTGCAGATATCCGAGATATCTGATGTGCATAGTGAACCATGTCAACACAGATATCTGATGTGCCTAGTGAACCATGTCAACACAGATATCTGATGTGGGACACTTTGAAATGAAGATGTAAACAGACAGACAAAAACCGGACAGGCAAATCAGAACTGTGCATCAAGGCCTGCCAGTGTAAACAGCCTCTCCATCTCTCTCTCCATCTCTCCATCTCTCTCTCCATCTCTCATCTCTCTCTCCATCTCTCTCATCCCTCTCTCCTGCGTGTCAGTGTACTCCAGGCTGCAGTGTGTTTCTGCTCCATTAAGCTTGATGAGCTGTAAATGTCTACAGAGTTATTTACACACACACACACACACACACACACACACACACACACACACACACACACATACACACACTGCCGGTATCTGCAGCAATGACCTGATAACAACCTGAGCAACCAAACTCCTCAGTCACACACACACTCACACACACACACACACACACACACACACACACACACACAAGGATGCCATTTCCTGCCTCTGAAGAAATTAAGGACAGTCACCTCCCATTGCTATGGCCTTTCATATGTCAAAGACACACACATACATACATACACACACACACAGAAAACAAAACAAACAGACAGACACACAACCCCCCACACACACACACACACACACACCCCCCCCCACACACACACACACACAACCCCCCCACACACACACACACTGCTTTCCTCTATGTGT
>NC_063198.1:34114449-34124449 GCF_017589495.1 Alosa alosa
GTACGCAAAACACACACAGCCTGCAACACACACACACACAGACAAACACAGCCTGCAACACACACACAGAGTTACACACATGCACACCCTGCGAGACACACACACACACACACTACCCATTGGTTTACTCATCTTTACCAGGGGTGTATAAATGTCTAAATGTCTTTAGAAGTGGAGGGTGCGTTGAACATCCCTGATGCCTCCTTGCCTGTGCATGTTGTGGTGTCACCATGGCAACCCTGACAGGGACAACGAGGAGGCGGACGTTCTGCCCCTCAACAGCCCCCCCCTCTCCCCATAGTGTTCTATTGCACTACCCTATCCCATCCATAGTGTTTTATTGCACTACCCTATCCCATCCATAGTGTTCTATTGCACCCTATCCCACCCATAGTGTTCTATTGCACCCTATCCCACCCATAGTGTTCTATTGCACCCTATCCCACCCATAGTGTTCTACTGCACTACCCTATCCCACCCATAGTGTTCTATTGCAACCTATCCCACCCATAGTGTTCTACTGCACAACCCTATCCCACCCATTGTGTTCTATTGCACCCTATCCCATCCATAGTGTTCTACTGCACTACCCTATCCCACCCATAGTGTTCTATTGCACCCTATCCCACCCATAGTGTTCTATTGCACCCTATCCCATCCATAGTGTTCTACAGCACTACCCTATCCTACCCATAGTGTTCTATTGCACCCTATCCCATCCATAGTGTTCTATTGCACCCTATCCCATCCATAGTGTTCTATTGCACTACCCTATCCCACCCATAGTGTTCTACTGCACCCTATCCCATCCATAGTGTTCTACTGCACCCTGTCCCATCCGTAGTGTTCTATTTATATTTAGAACATGTGCATACTGTAATCACACGTATGCATAACTATATTCTGCCGCTCTTTCTACTGTTCATACTGCACATGCACTTATTGGTTTACTACTCCTATAATATTAATGCACTTATTGGTTTACTACTCCTATAATATTAATATGACTGCACTGTATCTGTCCATACTGAATATCCATATTTATTCTGTTTTTTCTAATATTACTGTTAATACACATATCTATATTGTTCTTTAGTCTTCGGTCTTCAATGCCACGTCAGTTCCAACACACAGGTTTAAAAGGTTCTTCAGTTCCAACACACAGGTTTAAAAGGTTCTTCTGTTCCAACACACAGGTTTAAAGGTCTCATTTACCGAGAAACCGTTTAATACTTGTTCCTTTCGAAATACTATAGCTCACTCCAAGTTGCATATGCATGCTGCAGGTGAAAATGATCTTCTACCCCCATTGCCCGCATTAGCCAATGAAAAAAAATACACGGAAAAACAAGCAAATCAGAAAGAGCCCTTCCCTGTGACGCCGCAGGGAAAACAATTATTCATGGCCTCGCCCACCTTGGCTTGTGACCGCCCACAGGAAGACAGGAAGATTTTGCAGCCAGGAGATTGTCTCTCTGCAGCTAATAGGAGCTAACAGCAAGTTGCTATCATGGCGGAACACATTCGTGCCTGTGTTATTTGTGGCAATAACACATCAATGTTGCATGTCTTGCCTTAGAAAGAATAGTTGAGGAAGAAATGGTTGGAATTTATCGTTGGAACACCACCACCGTATAGTGCAACATTAGTTCTGTGTTCCAATCATTTCGACCACACTCACTGCCTGCAGTTAGAAAGTGGTTTTGCATCGATGTTCTGAAAACCTGGATCTGTACTGTCACGACGATCGACCACCAGCTCAACAAACTGCAAACAAACTTTTCCACCTAACGACTGTTAACAAAATAGCATGTTCATATTCTTCACGTTAGGATGCATGAAAAGTCCACAAGCTAGGCTTAGGCTAGCCTATATTACAGGAAGCTACCAGGCACGTAACTGAAGTGTTCTGTTCGCGACGTGTAAAATCAGAGAATGTCTAATAGGAAGGGCTCTGGTAAAATCCATTTGAGGAATGGTCTATTTTTTCGGACGTAGCCTACAAGCCACTAACGCGCCAGGTGTAGTTACTTCCATTGATTAGGCCTATTGGAAGCTAATTGTTGCAGAAGACGCAACGCAAACGGAATGCTTCAGTTACGTGCCTGGTGTAGCTACACTCATAAGAAACTGTATGACCACACTACCCAGAGATTTAGCTTGTTGAACCTATAATCTTATAACCTAAGCGTTAAACCACAAATAATAATATTAGCAACAATATCTTATGCTCAACTAAGTATGGATATTGTTCTAGTCTAAATCAAAAACACAATACCCATGCACTGTTAGGCTAAGTTGCTATCACTAGAGCTCAGGTATTTACACTTCAGTCTAATTTATGTCTTCTTGCCATTATTAGATAGATAGATAGATAGATAGATAGATACTTTATTGATCCCCAGGGGAAATTCAAGGTCTCAGTAGCATACAGACACATTCACTAACAGCAGAAAAAGTAATTCAAACTATAATATAAAAACACTAAGTAATAAGCAATAAGGACAGTAGAAGATAAAGAATATACTATACTAAAATACAAATTATACTAACTAACACTTAATCTAAATAAATTCAATTCTAAACAGTACCCACATAGTGGTGATTAACCAATCAAGAGGCACTTGCAATGACTGAGGCAGGGACTGAGCCTGTGATTCTCTGTGCATAGTATGGTAAGGTAAGGTGCTCTGTGTGAGTGAGTGTCATGGTGATAGTGCAATGGTGATAGTGGTCATGGTGATAGTGCAAATGAGTAAGTCCAACAGTGCAAGAATAAGTCTATATATCTATATATATAACTATTTAAGAAAAGGTATAAGTGTGGCCACAGTACGGCTGTGGAATGGAGGGTGGGATTATGCATATGTGCTAATGTGCTAATATAGCACGCAAGCAGAAAGACAGTAGTAAAAAGTAAAAAGTGGCTACTGGACAGACAGTATCCAAACATGGAGGGGGTGAAGAGGCAGACAGACTATACAGAGAAGTCTATCTCTCCTCTTCCCTTAAGTGAAGCATTGAACAGTTCAATGGCCCTGGGGACAAATGACTTCCTCAGTCTGTCAGTTGTGCAAGGCAGTGAGCAAAGTCTCCAGCTGATCAGGCTCTTCTGCTTAACAATAGTGCTGTGGAGTGCGTGACTCATTGTCCAAGATGTTGATCAGTTTGTTCAGGGTCCTTTTGTCAGATATTGAAGTGATGCACTCCAGTTCAGCTCCAACTACAGAGCCAGCTTTCCTTACCAGCCTGTCAATTCGCCCCGCATCCTTCTTCCTTGTGCTTCCTCCCCAGCATACTACTGCATAGAAGAGGACGCTGGCAACAACAGACTGGTAGAACATCCTGAGGAGCTTGCTGCACACATTGAAGGACCGCAGCCTCCTCAGGAAGTACAGCCTGTTCTGCCCTTTCTTGTAGAGTGCATCTGTGTTGGCTGACCAGTCCAGTTTATTGTCCAGGTGTAGACCCAGATACTTGTAGGTGCTTACCACCTCCACATTGACCCCATCAATGGAGACTGGTAGCAGAGTGGGCTTAGACCTGAGGAAATCCACCACCATCTCCTTTGTCTTTGAAGTGTTTAGTTGAAGATGATTGAGTTTGCACCATTGCACAAAGTCCTCCACCAGGCTCCTGTACTCCTCCTCCTGCCCGTTCCTGATACACCCCACAATTGCAGTATCGTCAGAAAACTTCTGCATGTGGCATGACTCGGTGTTGTAGCAGAAGTCAGATGTGTACAGGGTGAACAGGACTGGAGAGAGCACAGTTCCCTGTGGCACTCCGGGAGCTGCTGATCACAGTGTCAGAGAAACAGTTCTTCAGTCTGACGAACTGTGGTCGCTCGGTCAGGTAATCTGTAATCCAGGTTACCAGGTGAGCGTCCACACCCATCTGCAAGAGCTTGTCTCCCAGTCTGAGGGGTTGGATGGTGTTAAAAGCACTTGAGAAATCAAAGAACATGATTCTCATAGCACTTTTCCCCTTGTCTAGGTGAGAATGTGTCCTGTGTAGAAGATAAGTGATGGCATCGTCCACGCCCACTTTCTCCTGGTATGCAAACTGTAACGGGTCTAGTGCATGGCGTACCTGGGGTCTGAGCATACCTAAGATCTGTCGCTCCATTGTCTTCATCACATGTGATGTAAGAGCGACAGGTCTGTAGTCATTAAGCTCACTAGGGTGTGGCTTCTTAGGGACAGGGGTGAGACATGATGTCTTCCACAGTGTTGGAACTTGTCCAAGGCGTAGACTCAAATTGAAGATGTGCTTCAGTGGCTCCCTCAGTTCAGCAGCACAGGCCTTGAGTAGCCTTGGACACAGTCTGTCAGGCCCCGCTGCTTTATTGATGCACAGTTTGTTTTAGTTGGGCTCTCACTTGATCTGTTGTGATGATGGGGGGTGTAAGGGGAGGGGGAGGGGTGCATCTGGGATCTGTGTGTCTGATGGCTGTTGTCACCTCATTGTTCGTAATCGCCATGTGGGGGAGGGGTGCAATATCCAGTGATGGTGGGGGTACGATAGCCTGTGATGATGGAGGTGAGTGTTGCACTGGTATTGAGGGGGTGTGGGGCTGGGGGATGACCACCTCCTTGATGTCCCTATCAAGGCTGCCAGAGTCGTGGACGCCTCAACAGGCACAGGCAAGGAGGCGTCAGGCGGGGGCAGGGCGTGAGGTGATGGTGGCTTAGGTCGTTGTTGGTCACTGGGATGCAGAGCTGGAGAGACTTGGAGGCTGGAAGGTGGGGGTAGGGCAGGCACGTAAACAAGAGCCGTGTCTGAGTCAGCCGGGGGTGGTGGATAGACCACCTCCATTGGAGCTGGAGCAGGGCAGTCGTGTCTGAGTCAGCCGGGGGTGGTGGACAGAGCACTCCCATTGGAGCTGGAGCAGGGCAGTCCAACCTGTTGTAGAAGTGGTTCAACTGGTTCGCCCTGTCCAGGTCCCCCTCCACATTACATTGGCCTACAATGATGTTTTGTTTGATTACTTGTCTTCATGTCGAGCTACACAGCTTTCTAGCCTACATTAGGTCATCACGTTAGAAGCAAAGGTTTGTGATCTAACTTTTATTGTTGTGCTAGTTAGTTTCTAGAAGTCTTTTTCTAGTAGGCTAATACAGGTTCTTGTGCTCGTCAATGTTTGGGAAAGTCAGTTCATGGGTTTCATCAGGTCACTTTCCACAGGTGTATAAAATCAAGCACCTCGATTATGAATGCAGACTGCATGGTGCTTGATTAATACACCTGTGTAAAGGGACCTGATGAAACCCTTGAATTGCATAACAGATAGAATTGATATTACCGAATGTATTCTTGTGGGTGTGCTACTTAGTACATCATACACCTTACCACAGTCACTAAAATATTTTTGTTTCCATTGTGCCAGTACAGTTTTGTGTGAGATAGTGAATGTCCTGTGTACTATTAGTATCTTGTAATTTGACAGTAATACACATTTATTTACTTTAGGTACCCAAACAGAATACTTAATGAAAAGTATGAGTATTGATACAAGCACTTCGGATACACCATGGGCATGGGGGCCTGCTACCTCTACTCCCATCAAGCCTGTTTATCCAAGGCCAGCTAGAAGACCTCGGGTAGATCAAGAGGAGGAGGAGGATCTCCACAATAACACCTGATGGCTCTACCTATGACCCAGCGCAATCAATGAGCAATGTAATAGAATCATCACAGCCAACGAATGTGTTTTGTGTGTTGTCCCTTCGGATCCCCAGGGGGGTTCACTTTTTATTACGACATCCCGTTATTACGACAACCCTCTATTACGACATGCCTCTATTTAGACACGCCCCTACTCCGATTTTTTTTTTAGTACCGCTATTCCGACATTAGTCTACCAATCCTCATTTTCACTTTATCTCTGCAGTTCCTGTATCCTATCAAATTCCAACATCCTAGGTGCATGGATGAGCTGTAGTCTAGTAATGTTATCTGCACCTGCATCAATAATCCACCCGCCATCCACTCCAAACAATGTTTTTCCCAATAATTGATATCGGCACACATTTCAGTCAAAACCTCAGGTGATTTTGAACTGGCCATATAAATAAATGTTACACATTATGTAAAACACAGGTAACTCTCCTCATTTTATTCTCTAAGCTCTCAGGGGAAAACGGTCGGAAGCACCATGCATCAAACAAACTCTGTGTGTGCAGGCCACCTATATTAATTAATTAACGGCCGTCAATCAATGGCCAATTGCGCAAAGACAGGCGGTTCAGACAGGCGTTCAGTGTCCATCAGGGTGTTCAAACTGGATGTGCGATATATTCAAGTTGCTTATATTGCATTTTAGAGGACAATGATAAAGCCATGTACAACGCATTTTGGCTTGCCAGCAGGTTGGATAAACTCAATTTACTAGGCTACACAATAATGTAGGCTAGGGATATATCTTTTATATGTCATGCGTGCAGTTGTTGAATTGCACATAATATGCCTGCATATTTATTTAGTCTACTTTCTCTCGACTCTAGGCTAGTGCATGCATTATCATGGCCCTATAATTGTGCAAAGACAGGCGGGATATCCAACGCTCCTTTTACAGTAAACCACTTCACAACGAACGTTCAAATACCCCCCCAGAGTTTGAGAGAGACTGGAGAAGGGCCGTATGTCTCACAGCAACTGCGATAACCTTGTTTCTTGAAGGCTATCCTTACCTCCAGATATCCACATCTAATGAGGGTCGGCGACTATCCAATACCCAATAGTTTATGGCCGTTCGTGTGAGTAGCCTACAATAACTTAATTTTGTAAATTTTACCAAAACGACTGGTTTCACCTTGCAGGGTCACATTTAATTTGTTGTCTTATCTTTTTTTTATCCAAAACAATTCGTAAGTATCCATACTCAAGTCTATTTACCACCAGACACAAATAATCATCACCTAGGTTAAATCCTCTCTCTCTCTCCAAAATCTCTTCCTCTGAGATGCACGCGCTATAGGCTATAATTTAGGCTATCCGACATTTCAAATGTGACTCTCTAATCAACTTTTTTAGCTCTTAAACACGAAAAATACACTGTTCAACGGAGCTGGTGTGTGTGAGGCGCACTCTTGGACTCCTTGAGATGCGTAACCTTTCGGTTGAAGTTATTGTGCATAGCCTAGGCTATTATAGAATCCAATCCTTTTGCCCCTGCTATTTATCAATGTAGCCTTTTATTGTTTTTTGCCATGAATCATCTGAGCTGTGATGAAATCGTGTGTTGTTTAAAGTTGGGATTACTGTAGGCCTAGGTTATACTGCCCATATTGGAATAAAAAAATAAAGGCCCACCCTAAGCCTACTTCGCAAAAGTCCACTCTGTTGAAAAATCCTGTTAATGACCTCGTGTCGGAATGGCAGGACATTTGAAAAAAAAGTAAAGTGTCGCTACTCCGACAATGGGAAAAAAAATTGTCGCAGTAGTGGGACGCTTGAAAATTAATGTTAATGCCGCCACTTCGACAATTAGACGGCAATGTCTAAGTAGCAGCATGTCGGAATAGCTGCATGTAACCATCCCCAGGACAACACAAGCCGAAACAACAACTCAGACCTTTTTTCTTAAATAATCCCAGCACCATCTTACAAAGGATCTGTAGGCCAGATGTCTGCATCGTCTGGCAAAAAGAGGACATTGTTAATTCTGTACATAGTTTGGATGTTCTTGTTTTGTTTTTGCATTATTTTAATAGACTGCAATATTACTGTTTGTCAGTGTTTCTCAAACATTTTCAGACCAAGGACCACTTAAACAATAATAATTTAAACAAAAAGAAATCACGGACCACCTAGCAAAAAAAAAAACAGTAGACCTACTTCAACAGTATATTACACAAGCCTTCTCACTGAACCATCTTGCTTGTGGAACACTTGAGATAGCTTGTGGACCACACTTTGAGTACCACTGCTGTATGTAAATATAATAAAGTTATTTATTGAAAATTGATCTGTTTTGTATATTTGTTTTAGGAGTTTCATCAGTTTTTGTCCCTTTTAAGCTAAAGGTTTATCTTACCTTTCATATCTTCTGTTTCACAGGGGGCCATAGTCGAATGTTTAGTGCATTTTGAAGGGAGTACATTATGTTAAGGCAGACTGGTTCTAATCCTGGGTACAAGGTCATACAGACAACAGGGGTACTGGTGTTGCCCATTCTTCTAACCACATGAGCAATCCCCTTACGAAAAAGTAGTATAGGAATCTTATAGTATTTGGGACAAAATATTATAGTAATCTTCTAGGAATACCAAAGTATTTTGGGACATACTGTAGAAGTACTACTAATAACTATATAATATCCTATAGCCGCTATAGTTTTTCTATAGTAGTCTTATAGTACCTATAGTATTCCTATAAGATTACTATAATATTTAGTCCCAAAATACTATAAGATTCCTATACTACTTTTTCCTAAGGGTCATACGTGACAGAAAACAACTTGAGTAGGCTAACCTCTGCCAATGTAGGCTATCAAAGCCATAGTTCTCATTGCCTCTGCCAATGTAGGCTATCAAAGCCATAGTTCTCATTGCCGGAGAGTAGGCTAACCTCTGCCAATGTAGGCTATCAAAGCCATAGTTCTCATTGCCGGAGAAGTCTCCTTGCAGCTCACATTCTCTGCTTCTGTAGGCATTCTGGTGCAATTCCAGCAAAATATAGCTAGGTAGGTGTGTTTGCATTTAGATCTATATATATATATTGGGCTATGACCAAGTGGTCTTTCAATGATAGTATCATGGAATTCAAACCATAACTATCTATTCCGATAGCATACAATTAGCAGGCTAGGTCAGTGGCTGAACTGCATTTAGGGTGCTTATAACCTGTGTTGTAAAGTAAAATATCTACTAGAAAGATTGCAAAGACTTTTGACTGTGTAAAGAAATAAGTCTTTATTTTAAAATGTTTCCAACTGTTTATTAGCCTGACGAGCCAGACCCACATTGAAATGTAGGGTCTGGGCACTCACCGTTCGCAGTGCTCAGTCCGAGGGGCGGGATAATCAGTTGTCTTTCAAATTCCCTTTGCACGCCAATGGGACAGCGCGGCAGCTATGAGTCCCATCGTTTCTCACCAGCGGAGCTAGTTGGCTAGTTGAAACGTTTGCCAACTTAATAAAAGCTTAACTCGTGTCACACTGTTCGCCGACAGCAACATCCATCTTATTTGTTTTCCAGTAGCAGGGAATTCAAGCCAAACCGTTGCAACTCTGCCATCAATCATTATGTTAAGCCCACCTAACGACTCTATACACGATTTCATTGGCCTGATTGAGTTTTGATTTCTGGAGCTCACAAGCCAACGGAGAGTTGCTAGTCTAGCCCTGGCCGCTAGGGGCGCGTCTAGATTTCTAGGCTAACTGTTTATTACTTGAAAGCAAGATGACGATTGCCACAAACGTTTACCTCTTTTAGGAGAAGTTTTAAGCTGACATGCAATTGTTACCATTCTATTAAACCAACGTTCACCGACAAACGATCAGGAAGCGGTTCTTCTTCCTACTCGGATACTAGGATCAAACACATGAAGTTGTATCTCCGAAGACATTTTGTGCAACAGTTTTGACTCAAGTTTTAGCCAGGTTTTAGCACTGTAAAGTTGAATATGGAGCACAGCACAGGCAGAATTGGATGAGGACGCACTGGAGGGAGTGTCACAGTACTGTTAGCCAATCAGAGGCGAGGTTATTAACATGTCATGAATATTCATGAGTAAGAGGCCAATCCTGTCGTTCCTCCCCTCCCACCTTCCCCACCAAACTAGAACAGCATGAAACAGACGCAGGACAGCATTTTTTTCACCAAAACCGGCTCACAGGGCATTCATTAACACTACAGACCACTGCAACATTAATGAAGAAACCATGAGATGAGACCTTTAAAAGGTTCTTCAGTCCCATCTCAGTTTCATTACACAGATTTAGATCCCCCCCACACGCACACACACATACTCATATAAACTCCTGTCTGTTCAGAGC
>NC_063198.1:34134449-34225181 GCF_017589495.1 Alosa alosa
TGTGCTATGC
Source organism: Alosa alosa (assembly GCF_017589495.1). Lineage (NCBI taxonomy): Eukaryota > Metazoa > Chordata > Actinopteri > Clupeiformes > Clupeidae > Alosa > Alosa alosa. Next base: position 34,134,460 of record NC_063198.1, read on the forward strand.
TGCTTTGCGATCGTTGGACAGTGTGATGTGCTATGCTGCTTTGCGATTGTTGGACTTTTATTTTGACAAGTTGTCGTTGTTCTGTCTTCCTTACATTCATGAAAGGTTTGGTAAGGAATGTTGAGTCATGTCTCATGAAACAGTCATGAATGCTTTATGTACAGTTTATGACAGCTGCTATGAATGTGTTATGAACTCACCGGTCAAGTAAAGTGTTACCAAAAACGAACGGTTCAGAACCGAAAACTGTCACCCTAAACCAGTCATCCCAGCGGTACGCATTGCTGCGTGCAACACTGCAGTCGCTATGAGCATGCGGCGCGTGCCGCATCCCCAGGTGGCATGCGGCACGAGCGTAGTGCGGCACGCAGGTGTGCGGCGGCATCCCCAGGTGCGCTGGCATTGATGCCGCCCAGGTGGCGCACGTCTGCGTCCAGGTGGCAGGCAGGTGCATTGCAGGCAGGCGGTATTGCGGCAGGTGGTGGCACGCAGGCAGTGGCACCGCAGGCAAGGCATGCGCGTAGTGCGGTAAGAACGGCGTGCGGTAACGCAAAAGGGGCATTGCAGAACGCAGGCAGAACGAGCAGGCAGAACGCAGTAATACGTATATGTGTGTGTGTATGTGTGTGTACGGTATATACCCAAACTGCTGCCCATCTTTAATATTTTTCCCAAAAATTAGATGAATCAGATCCCGGCAAAAAGACCCATTTCCCGGGAATCCCTGTTTTTTCGCTGTTTTTTTTGTTTTTGTTTTGTTTTGTATCGATACCATTCAAATATGAGTTCCTAAATCCCAAACTGACACTTTTTATATAGTCTTGATCAGATTTCTCAGGAATCCCGTTTCCCGATTAAACCCTAATACAGAGCAATATAAAGAGCAAAATGGCTGCCCTGCCCCTACCAACAATCCTTCAGGGCCTGTCTCACCCCCTCACACACACACACACACACACACACACACACTCTCTCTCTCGCTCTGGGAGGGAAAACTGGCCAACTGGTGTTCTCAGGATAAAATTTACAACCATGACTCACACACACACCTGCAGAGTCTGTGTGTGTGTGTGTGAGTGAGTGTGTGTTGCATGTAATCCATTAAGGAAGCCAGGGCTGGTGAGGGTTAGGACTTCAAAGAGATCAGAGGAGTCTTCTGCCTCAGCTGGCATATGGCAACTACACACACTCACACACACACACACTCTCTCTCTCTCTCTATCATACACACACACATACTCTCTCTCTCTCTCTCTCTCTCACACACACACACACACACACTCTCTCTCTCTCTCTCTCTCACACACACACTCTCTCTCTTTCTCTCTCTCACACACACACACACACACACACACACACACACACTCTCTCTCTCTTCTCTCTCACACACACACACACACACACACACACACTCATCATAGTCATCTTCACTGCTTGTGGCAACTAACTACACACTGTCTGAGGGGACATGGTTATCTTCCACTTGGTACACACACATGCGCACACACACACACACACACACACACACAAAAGTGAGAGCTCCCAGAGTATCTTGGTTCTCTGTTTCTTCTCTTGATGTGTGTGTGTGTGTGTGTGTGTGTGTGTGTGTGTGTGTGGTAAACCAGCAGTACCATACACAGAACTACAGCTGAGAAAAAGCAGGAGGAACCTTATACAGAGAGAGAGAGACAGAGAGAGAGAAAGAGAGAGAGAGAGGGGGCAACTGACATGTAGCAGAGGTAACAATGAAGTTTTCCTGCTGTCCTTTATTCACACACACACACACACACACACACACACACACACACACACAGCGCTGACACAGAGCAGGAGTCATCCTGAAGCTTTCCTGCTGCACTTCATTCACACACACACACACACCCAGACACATTCATTCACACACATACACACACACACACACACACACACACACACACAGACACATTCATTCACACACACACCTGACAAACAGCAGAAGTCACACTGAAGATTTCCTGCTGCACTTAATTCGCAGACAGAAGCACACGCACACACACACACACACACACACACACACACACACACACACACTCACACACACACACACACACGCACACACACACACACACAGAGCAGAAGTCACACTGAAGATTTCCTGCTGGATTTTCAGATCACCATCCTCTTCCTGTAACATCATCATCTTCATCTCCATCTTCATCATCATCTTTATCATCATCATCATCTCCATCATCATCATCATCTTCACCATCTCTTCAACATCATCATCATCTCCATCATCATCATCATCTTCACCATCTCTTCAACATCATCATCATCATCATCATCATCTCCATCATCATCTTCACCATCTTCATCACCATCTTCTTCATCATCATCATCTAACACTGTGAACAACTCTCCAGGTAACTACTGCAGTGCAAACAGGAAGTACCAGAGCGAGCAAAGCCAATGAGACGGTAGCGCCCGCCCACACACACACACACACACCACCCTCCCCTGCTTCACACACACACACACACACACACACACACACACACACACCACCCGCCCCTGCTACACACACACACACACCCCGCCCCTGCTACACACACACATCAATACGTCTGCTTTAGTGAGCTACAGCTCTTATGGGCTACTAGTCAGCCCCCTCTCTCACACACACACACTCTTGTTTAAATACCCCTGCTCTGTTGAAGTTGCCCCCAGGCTCCTTGTTTAAATACCCCTGTTCTGTCGAAGTTGCCCCAGCCTCTGGCCCCCTCAGACTGGGCTAAGCTTCTTAAGTACAGCTTAGTCAGGATGCCTCCAGACTCACACACACACACACACACACACACACATGCTGCCCTGGCCCTGCTGTTGAACTGGACACTGTGTGTGTGTGTGTGTGTGTGTGTGCTGGGAGACTAGGCCGGGCACGCAGACACACACACACTTTCGTTTCGCCCTGCCATCATACTGCACACACACTCTCTCAAAGTATAACTCGTCATCATTTACGTATGTATTGCCATCCCACACGAAAATAGCAGAGCTACGCAAACGTATAATGATGTGGGGCACTTGCATAGACCAGGGGCTCTCGATTTGGTGGTGAACCCTGAAACACACTCTTTACCTGTGGAGGTGATGCTGAAACACACTCTTTACCTGTGGAGGTGATGCTGAAACACTCTTTACCTGTGGAGGTGATGCTGAAACACTCTTTACCTGTGGAGGTGATGACACACTCTTTACCTGTGGAGGTGATGACACACTCTTTACCTGTGGAGGTGTTGATGGATTCGCAGATTCTCATAGAGCGCACATACACTTAGTTACTGATGAGTTACCGGTACTAGTAGCCATGTCCAACCACAAAACTAGCCCACAACACACACACACACACACAGTCACATACACACTCACACAGGCTACAGAGGTGCAGGCTGAGGCTGGACTCCATAGCAGGCTTAATCTGTCTTTCACACACACACTCACACACACACACACACACACGCATACACACACACAACTCCACCGGTCCACAACTCCACCTGTGAGCTGCTGTCTGAATTCAATGTTCACCATCAGGACAGAGTGACAACGCGGCCAGTTCAGCGCACAGAGCCAATCCTGGGAGGTTCCGAGCGGCCCGTGAGTTCACGCAGACATGGCCGAACCCATCGAGGGCCATCTGGGTTCGAGGCCGGAGAACTCCTCAAATACCGCGTCACGTTTGCAGTGCGCGCAGCGGGAGACAAAGAAGCCGTCAGCTCTGCACGGAGACCGAGAGACAAAAAGACAGGCGGCACTTTGCCACTCTCGCGACAAATATCACAGTTTCTCATCAAACTCCCACGGGAGAACTCGCAGGCTGAGAACAGAGCCCTACCTACCTGAGAGAGTTTTAAAAAAAACTTTTGGGAGACAAACTTAACAAACATTAGGACTTACTGAGGCGTAGGCGAAGTCCCAGCCAACTCCGCGGCGGGGACCCATAGCGATGCATTACTGCCGGCCGGATTCCACTGGAGCATTCAAGTTAGTGTTGTTCCGCCGAGGTTCCTCCGGAGAACTCTACTGCGCATATCAGGTCCTACACACACACACACACCGGGCGCCGAGTGACGTTGTGTAAAGAGTTTTAATGATCAGAGTTAAGCATAGCTGTAATCGACGCGGGTGGAATACAATCCTCTGCGGCCGCGTAGCCAAACACATGCCCAGAAGCCGAAGCGATTTGGCTCATCTTTGAAATGGTCGCGTTGGAAAACAATCAAATCGCCACATGGTTCTGTAGAGGCCAAATAAAAACAAAGATCAGAATGCCGCGTCGCGTTCAGTGGCTCCGCTAGTATACCTGTTGACGCGAGGCTTCCAATGGTCCTTGCCACCCATGTCGGAACTCCGTTAGTCCAGCCTTTGGTCTCGCGCTGAACGGATTAGTCAATCGTTTTCTCTTGGCATCCCGCGTATGTCCGTTCTGTTGTCACTCTGACCTCCGGGAAGCCTCTTCGCCAAACAAAAGAGCAAACAGAGACGCCACACATCCTCTGGGCTCAGTTGAGTCCTCGCCACCGTGTCCATTCATTCGGCCGTTTCCCAGTGGATTAGTCTATCCCTCCCCCTCCTCGCGTCTGCTGTCCGGATCAGCTCCACTCTCTGGGCGCCAGAGGGCGCTATGCTGGAGAAACCCCTCGACCTCGACAGACTGATTTCAGTCGCAGCCAGCTGCATTATGGGGTTGGTGGGTATGAGGTTGGTGGTTATATATATATGTGTGTGTGTGTGTCCAGTGTTGGGCAAGTTACTTCAAAAGCGTAATGCATTATTTATCACTTGTTACTGTCATCTCAAATTATCAAATTAATTTGTTACATTACAATATTACTGTCTTTGAATTGTAAGGCATTACACTACGTTTACATTACTTTCACCAAAATAACAGGAAATATGGATTTGGTGTTCTCAATAGATCTTCATGTGTTCAATGCAGCTCATTACACGGCAGGAGGTGTGTGGTATGGCATAATGACTGAGCTAGGCTTAAGGCTAACAAAAGAACAATATAATGGTTGCAGTTATGGCTCATGAGACAATGTAGGCCCCAAAGGTCACTCACAACTTAATATAGTAAAATATAGCCATAGTGAAATTGTATGTTGACTTTAAATGGTTCCTTTCCTTCCACTTACAGTGGTGTAGACTTAATGCAAATAGTTTGAGAATAATGGCTACGATCTTTGTCTGTAAAAGCAACATTTTAGTTATTATCACTGCTTGAAATGAGAAGTATAGCCTAACCATGTTAGATTTGTTGCATGAATGGAAGAGATAACTCAAATTCCCTTTCAACAGTCATCTAAACAAGGCAATCAAATTCCAGGACCAGCATAGATGACTTTTTTTTTATTTTGGATAATCTTCTCTGGTGCCAATTGAGCATTTCTCAATTTTGATTAAAAAAGCAAAGTAACTTCAGTTACTGAGAATTGTACCGAGTAAAATATTACTGAAATTGTATTGGCAATGCCTTACATTACTGCATTACAGCAAAAAGCAATGCATTACTGTAATGACATCACTTTTTTAATGCATTACTCCCAACACTGTGTGTGTCTGAGTGAGTGTGTGTGTGCATGTTCATACATATGTGTTTGTGTGTGTCTGAGTGAGTGTGTGTGTGTATTTGTGTGTGTGTGTGTGTGTGTGTGTGTGTGTAAAGTATGTGTATGTTCTTGTTATTTCTTGAATTTCCCCTTGGGGATCAATAAAGTATCTATTCTATGTATGTATGTGTGTGTCTGAGTGAGTGTGTGTGTGTATTTGTGTGTATACTGTATATGTGTGTGTATGTGTGTGTGTGTGTGTGTGTGTGTGTATGTATGTGTATGTTCTTGTTATTTCTTGAATTTCCCCTTGGGGATCAATAAAGTATGTATGTATGTGTGTGTGTGTGTGTGTGTATATATATCTGTGTGTGTGTGTGTGTGTGTTTATCTGTGTGTGTGTATGTATGTGTGTGTGTGTGTGTGTGTGTGTGTGTGTGTGTGTGTTTATATATCTGTGTGTGTGTGTGTGTGTGTTTATATTTCTGTGTGTGTGTGTATGTATGTGTAGTGTGTACATGATACAGTAAATACATGAATGTAATACATGACTGCTGTTACTCTCACTCTCTCCTCCTCTACTCTTTTCATCCTCTCATCATCTCACCTCTCTCTCTCCTCCTCTACTCTTTTCATCCTCTCATCATCTCACCTCTCTCTCTCTCCTCCTCTACTCTTTTCATCCTCTCATCATCTCACCTCTCTCTCTCCTCCTCTACTCTTTTCATCCTCTCATCATCTCACCTCTCTCTCTCTTTCTCTCTCTCGTCTGTCTCTATTCACCCCCCACCTCTCCTGCTTAACTTCCTTTTCATCTCCTCCTTGGCTCTTTCTCTTTTTCCATTTCTCTCTCTCTTTCCCTCTCTCTTTCTCTCTCTCTTTCCCTCTCTCTTTCTCTCTCTCTTTCTCTCTCTCTTTCTCTCTCTCTTTCCCTCTCTCTCTCCCTCTCTAAAATCAGACAGTCCAGCACAAGTCTTTCATCTGTCTCCAAAGCCCCCTTTCTCCTGCCAGACTGGCCATATGAGGGGCACACACACACACACTCATACACACACGCACACACACACACACACACAGACACACACACACACTCATACACACACACACACACACACACACACACAGACACACACACACACTCGTACACACATGTACACACATGTACACACACACACACACAGACACACACACACTCATACACACATGTACAAACATACACACACCCTTACCTACACACGTAGACCAGTTACAGTCACAATAGAGTCGCATAGGTTCTCACACAACTCACACACACAAACAGCACAACTCACACACACACAAACAGCACAACTCACACACACACAAACACCACTGAAATGCACAGGCACACACAACTGTACTTACATAACACATTCATACAGTATTTTACACACACATTTCCAATATACTTTCACACGCATTGGCACAACTCTCTCTCTCTCACACACACACACACAGGCACAGACACACGCACAGGCACAGACACACACACAGACACACACACACACACACACACACACACACATACAGACACACACACACACACACACACACACACAGATCCTGCCAGGTTGGCCATAAGAGGGGCACACACACACACACAGATCCTGCCAGGTTGGCCATAAGAGGGGCACACTCCTCCACTGTGCCCAGCCAACAATACTGACATCAAACAGCCCTGTCCATCACACACACACTCACTCTCATCAAACAGCCCTGTCCATCACACACACACACTCACTCACTCACTCACTCATCAAACAGCCCTGTCCATCACACACACACACACACACACAGTCACACTCATCCAACAACCCTGTCCATCACACACACACACATACACACTCACTCTATCACACACACACATACTTAAACACACACACCAGCAGAAATTACTCCTGCAAAGCACACCTTCTGGAGTCTCCACATACACACACACACACACTCTCTCAGTGTGAGAGTTTACTATTACCCAGCGCTAGCGCCTCTGTGTGTGTGTCGTGTTGGTCAGTCTGAGGAGCAGAGGTGTGTGTGTGTGTCATGTTGGACACATATGGAATGTATTCCTAAACTAACAGATGGTCCATCTGAGGCCCAGATGTGTGTGTGTGTGTGTGTGTGTGTGTGTGTGTGTATGTGTGTGTGTGTGTGTGTGTGTGTGTGTGTGTGTGTGACGAAACTACCTCAAGTTTCCGTCTAGTTTGGGGCTTGTCCACAGAAGCAGAGGCAGTAGTGGCAAAGTGCAGAAACTGCATTTAATTTAGTGCAAAATGAGAGCAAATGAAAAGATCCATGCGCAGCTTGTGAAGAAAAGTAGAATAGTAAGAAAAGTATAATAGTAGCAAAAAAATCATAATTAATTCAGCTATCAACCAATCCTAAAGTCACGGCTAGTTCCACACGGAACACGACTACAAAAGACTGTTCAATAACTTTACTATAGACGTCACAAGACAACACTAGACTTCACTCTAGACTAACAGAGGGGTGAACATATATGCAGGTGGCCAGCCCCATTCTAAATTGCAGGGGTAGACAAAACAAACAATTAACACACAATTCAGGAGACAGACTCTAAGACAAAATAGTAATGTTCCTCCATGAACTAAGAACAGATTCAAATAAACATCACATAGTAAACACATTCAAAGAGGTACATATAGGGACGAACATACAGAGCAACTTGATCAGGATTGCCCAGCTCCCCCCCCTTGGCGCTTCCCACTTGAACATGACCAGTTCCCTCCGGAACCCAATTAAAAGTCCAGTGTTTCCCGACGGCACCCCTTTGCTGCCGGACAGCAGTAACATAACATGCAAACATTTACACAGAAGTTTGTGCACCAACCTGTATGAAATAAATGCTATGCATAGTAAATAGTGTTTAGTGTTTCCATGTACTTGACGTGAGTGACGTTGCTTAATGTGTCTGTGCATTTGTTGGTGTGTGTGCGCGTGTATAAGACGGCATAGTCCATAGTCTGTGCCGTCATGGCATTAAATATGTGCGGTCACATTTAGGACCGTCACAGTGTGTGTGTGTTTGTGTGTGCATGTGTGTGTGTGTGTATGTCGTGTTGGACACATATGAAGTGTATTCCTCTACAAACAGCTGGTCCATCTGAGACCCAGAGATGACGACTCACCTAGGACACCTGAGACACCTGCCACCAGGTGTGACCCTCCCGCACCTCTCTCTATCACACACACACACACCTCAGGCTCATGCGGTTCATATTGCTCAGACTCAATGATGTCGTGGAGGCTAAACGCTGTTTATGCACCTCCTGAAATTCAGAAATAGCGTTTACACACCTACCAGAGACTTTCTAATGAGGAGACACAGCACTCAAAAAATCCTCCATAGAAATGCATGGGGTTAGTTTGTAACGCCAATATGGCAGTTGTCTACACATCTCACCCCTTCCTCGGCAAAACGTTGACATGTGAATACATTGAGCCAATCATGTGGTGTGATGTGAATACATTGAGCCAATCATATAGTGCAGTGGTCCCCAAACTTTTTCTTCCGAGGGCCAGCTCACTATGCCTGGCTGAGTATATCAGTAACCATAAATAGCTTAACGCTGTGAACAAAGGCAGTCTACCTTAGTTGAATATTCCATTATATTTAATCTATAGGCTATTGCAATTTAATACCATTGTTATCTGTGTTTATATTGCCATCATGCCTTATCAGTGTAAAATGTAGCTCAAATGAAATAATACTAATAATAGCATTCTCAAAACTATAAGCAGGGAGTCCCAAAAGTATATTTTTAACTCTGAACTTTGCATACACAGCTCAAGTTGTGAACAAGCAATATCCTACAAATAATTTAAAGTTCTCAAACTATGAGTTTTATGAAGTGGTGGCAGAAACATCTGAAATGACCACCATTCTAACTTTCACTCACCTGATGAGAACTTTGTGAACTCTGTATGAACATTTGAACGAGTGAATAAAAAATATAAATAATTATACCAGAAAGTTTCAGAATTATGACTTGAATAGAAGTTAGTTAGTTATTAACAATTAATTGATACATTTTTAGAATACTTTGAGCACTGATGCAGTCAGCAGAGGCCTCTTACATTATTTGCAGGTAGGCCTACTATACATTTCATTCCGCTTTTCGATGGCAAACGCGAAAACAGCGCCAAAACAACCACCAGTGGACAAAAAAGTAGTATTACATGTGTACTGTTAAGACCCGCCATAGAAAATGAATGGGGGAAATTACGGAGGTTATAGTTTGACGATGTCGTACTCGGTGACCAATCAGGTTAGATTCAGTTAGTTTCCTATGCTAACGATTTGCTTCAGTTGGGACACGGTTTCATATGCTAACGATTAGCTTCAGTTAGGACACGGTTTCATATGCTAACGATTAGCTTCAGTTGGGACACGGTTTCCTATGCTAACGATTAGCTTCAGTTGGGACACGGTTTCATATGCTAACGATTAGCTTCAGTTGGGACACGGTTTCATATGCTAACGATTAGCTTCAGTTAGGACATTTCTGTTTTGCCTGTTCACATGCAACTGTCCACACTCCCTAAACCCACGCAAAGTTAAAGGATCACTCCCTAAACCCACATAGAGTTAAAAGACCACTCCCTATAACCACAGACAATTAAAGGATCACTTTGTAAACCCACATAGTTAAAGGATCACTCCATATACCCACACACAGGTAAAGAATCACTCCATATAACCACAGGCAGTTAAAGGATCACTTCCTATACCCAGACAGAGTTAAAGGATCAGTGTCTATACTCATACACAGTAGGATCACTCCATATATCCACATACAGTTAAAGGATCACTGTCTATACTCATACACAGTTAAAAGATCACTCCATATAGCCATGCACAGTTAAAGGATCAGCCCTTATAACCATATAACCATAACCCTCAATGCAAACAAGCTCAAATAGGCAGCTTCACCACCCAACAGTCTGCTGTACTAGTTCTGCTTCACTTGTTTTCAACCCCCTCCATGAGATGTGTGTGTGTGTGTATGTGTGTGTCAGAGTGAAGTGAGTGTGTGTGTTTATGTGAGGTGTGTGTGTGCATGTGTACTTGGAGTCACCAGAAGGCCCTTAGCCACCCAGTTAATCTGTAGGCCTCCTGCTCTTAAGACTATTAAGCCAAAGGAGGTTGCTTAATCTCCTCAGCCAGAGAGCACACACACAGCACTGATTTCACACCACATTAAAGACTACACTCACTACACACACACACACACACACACACACATTAAGATGGTCAAAAGAACACAGACTGCAGAAAAGTGATATAGACAGGCAGATCACGAAGATGAACACCTGTGAGACGCAGACGAAATACTGAAGGAGTGTTTCACTCCATCTCATGATGGCCTGGGAGTGCTTTGGTGGCGCTAAAATGTAAAAGAATACATTTGTTCGCTGGTTAGAGCTGTGTTCACTAGTTAGAGTGTGTTCACTAGTTAGAGCTGTGTTCACTAGAGCTGTGTTCACTAGTTAGAGCTGTGTTCACTAATTAGAGCTGTGTTAACTAGAGAGCTGTGTTCACTAGTTAGAGCTGTGTTCACTAGTTAGAGCTGTGTTGACTAGTTAGAGCTGTGTTCACTAGAGCTGTGTTGACTAGTTAGAGCTGTGTTCACTAGAGCTGTGTTCACTAGTTAGAGTTGTGTTCACTAGAGCTGTGTTCACTAGTTAGAGCTGTGTTCACTAGAGAGCTGTGTTCACTAGAGCTGTGTTCACTAGTTAGAGCTGTGTTCACTAGATGAATTGAATGATGAATCTACATCAGATCAGGAGTAGTTGGTCTGAAATTAGAGAGATGAAGTGACTACACTCGAGCTGAAGCACATTGAATTAGCCCTGTGCATAGGCGGCACTAGGCTATCTTTAGGGGTGCTCACCCCTAAATCTCACCTCAGCACCCCCTGAAAAATGATTTTGTGAAATCATTTAGTGCTCAAACCGTATTACTTTTGCAAGCCTGATTTTAGCGATGGAATAGGATAAATGACAACAGGCTCAGTTGTAGCCTAAAGTCAACAGCCTATCTGCTATTTCCTGAACGAGTAATAGGCTATGCCTCTGATTGGTGGGCACCTCAGTTTGCTTCAGTCTACTACGGGCAGATAACTTTGGGGACCAGTCGTCAGAGTAGGCTACCTTCCACCACTGAAAAGGTATGACTAATGGAGTGAAAATGAAATAAAAAAAACACATTTAAGTTAAGCTACTGGTGTAGTATTTGTGGAACCAATCTGTGATTCCCTGATCAGAATGATGGCAATTATATCTGAATTAGCCAAGCCTATTCACCACCGAGTCCAATTATATCTGAATTAGCCAAGCCTATTCACCACCGAGTCCAATTATATCTGAATTAGCCTAGCCTGTTCACCACCGAGTCCAATTATATCTAAATTAGCCAAGCCTATTCACCACCGAGTCCAATTATATTTGAATTAGCCTAGCCTGTTCACCACCGAGTCCAATTATATCTGAATTAGCCTAGCCTGTTCACCACCGAGTCCAATTATATCTGAATTAGCCTAGCCTATTCACCACCGAGTCCAATTTTTCACAGTTGGTTACAGTAGGCTAACATTATCCTACATTTGCCTACAGCAGTGGTCCCCAAACTTTTTCTTCCGAGGGCCAGCTCACTATGCCTGGCTCTAAGAGAGGGCCAGAGACTCGGAGTATCAGTATCCATAAATAGCTTAGCGCTGTGAACAAAGGCAGTCTACCTTAGTTGAATATTCCATTACATTTAATCTATAGGCTATTGCAATTTAATACCATTGTTATCTGTGTTTATATTGCCATTATGCCATATCAGTGTAAAATGTTGCTCAAATGAAACTAGAAATGCAATTCCAAGGAATTACCAGTGCATGAAAATGCTAAAGTTGTGATGTAAAATATCATGTATAGTTAAAACAGATAATACAGAGATGGTTACTACGGTGATGATAGGATAGACATGGTGGTTGCATTGCTTAATAAAAGTTGATAGTTTAAAAGTAGACTGTTTAAAAACTGAATGTAGATAGTTTAAAAGTTGTTGATAGACAGTAGATAGTTTAAAAGTTGTTGATAGACAGCTAGTTTAATAGATAGTTTAATGATAGTTTAAAAGTAGACCGTTTAAAAGTTGAAGGTAAATAGTTTCAAAGTTGTTGACAGACTGGAAGTTGAATGAATGTTGATATTCAAATAGTTTAATGGCTGTGTATAGGTAGATATTTGACGATAACTGAAAGTTGGAATGGCTCTAATGTTTGCTAGCAGTTATGCTAAGATTTTTAACTATGCTAACCATGCTACTTAGCTAATGTTTTATAGCAGTGCTAGCAATGCTAACCTGCTAACCATGTTACTTAGCTAACGTTTTCTAGCAGTTTAATGAATGTTGATATTCAAATAGTTTAATGGCTGTGTATAGGTAGATATTTGACGATAACTGAAAGTTGGAATGGCTCTAATGTTTGCTAGCAGTTATGCTAAGATTTGTAATTCTGCTAACCATGCTACTTAGCTAATGTTTTATAGTAGTGCTAGCAATGTAAACATGCTAACCATGCTACTTAGCTAACTTAACTAACATTTTCTAGCAGTTTTGCTAAACATTTTCTAGCAGTTTTGCTAAACATGCTAACTATGTTAACTATGTTAACCATGTGACTTAGTTAACCAAGCTTATCATTTTTAGTAGTTTTATGTTAACCATGTTACTTAGCTAACTTAGCTAATCATTTGTAATAGTTATGCTAACTATGTGAACTAGCATGCTAACATGTTAGCATGCTAACTATGCTAACCATGTTACTTAGTTAACCTAGCTAATCATTTTGAGCAGTTTTGCTAAAAATGCTAACTAGTATGCTAGCATGCTAACTATGCTAACCATGTTACTTAGCTAACTTAACTAATTATTTTTAGCAGTTTTGTTAAAAATGCTAACTAGCATGCTAACATGCTAGCATAATAACTATGCTAACCATGTGACTTAGCTAACTTAGCTAATCATTTTTAGTAGTTTTGCTAAAAATGCTAACAATGCTAGCAATGTTAACATGCTAACTTTGCTAACCATGCTAACTAGCTACAGTGGGTAGGAGTCATAGTTGATGAAAAGTGTTGATAGTTGATGACAAGTTAAAAGTTGTTGATAGACAGCTAGTGAATGTATATAGTTTAAAAGTTTAAAAGTTGAATGTAGATAGTTTAAAAGTTGTTGATAGACAGCTAGTTTAATAGATAGATAGTTTAATGATAGTTTAAAAGTAGACCGTTTAAAAGTTGAATGTAAAAAGTTCAGTAGTTTAATGGGTTACATTGTTTAACAGTGGATTATTGTAGTGAGGACTTTTATTTTGAAACAGTTTTGGGCAGAGGAAACAGTTGAATAGGATGTGTAGTCTTAATTGACCCAGATTGTATGCTTAAAGCCTGAGACTGCAGGTGGCCTGAACACCTGCCATAGGATTCTAATTGCTTAACGGCGTATTATGATGTCACAATCGGCAATGTTAAGTCTATGGGGATTTTTAAAAAGTTTTTCTTTAATCGTTTCAAAAGTATAAAAGTTTCAAAGTTGAAAAGTCATACCAACCCGATCTGTTTGAAGACCTACGTTACAAAGTTTGAATGAAGTTTCTAAGTTAAACTGTTGAAGAGAAATTGCGTACGGAAAAAGTGGTAAGCGGAATAATAATAATAATAAGAAGAAGTTGCCTAGGAAGAACAGTACAGTGCATTTTCATGCACTGTAATAATACTAATAATAGCATTCTCAAAACTATAAGCAGGGAGTCCCAAAAGTATATTTTTAACTCTGAACTTTGCATACACAGCTCATGTTGTGAACAAGCAATATCCTACAAATAATTTAAAGTTCTCAAACTATGAGTTTTATGAAGTGGTGGCAGAAACATCTGAAATGACCACCATTCTAACTTTCACTCACCTGATGAGAACTTTGTGAACTCTGTATGAACATTTGAACGAGTGAATAAAAAATATAAATAATTATACCAGAAAGTTTCAGAATTATGACTTGAATAGAAGTTAGTTAGTTATTAACAATTAATTAATACATTTTTAGAATACTTTGAGCACTGATGCAGTCAGCAGAGGCCTCCTACATTGTTTGCAGGTAGGCCTACTATACATTTCATTCCGTTTTCGATGGCAAACGCGAAACAGCGCCAAAACAACCACCAGTGGACAAAAAGAGTATTACATGTGTACTGTTAAGACCCGCCATAGAGAATGAATGGGGGAAATTACGGAGGTTATAGTTTGACGATGTCGTACTCGGTGACCAATCAGGTTAGATTCAGTTAGGACACGGTTTCCTATGCTAACGATTTGCTTCAGTTGGGACACGGTTTCCTATGCTAACGATTTGCTTCAGTTGGGACACGGTTTCATATGCTAACGATTAGCTTCAGTTAGGACATTTCTGTTTTGCCTGTTCACATGCAACTGTCCATACTCCCTAAACCCACGCAAAGTTAAAGGATCACTCCCTAAACCCACATAGAGTTAAAAGACCACTCCCTATAACCACAGACAATTAAAGGATCACTTTGTAAACCCACATAGTTAAAGGATCACTCCATATACCCACACACAGGTAAAGAATCACTCCATATAACCACAGGCAGTTAAAGGATCACTGTCGTACTCCCGTGCGGGCCGGATGCTATATACCACGGACATGTTTTGGGGGCCGTATTTTGCGGACAAAATGAGGTGGCGGGCCGTAGTTTGGGGACCACTGGCCTACAGTTATCTTGCGAGGAGGACAAGTTTTTGAAGTGTGTTATTAAGCCTGCCGTTACCTCACTACCAGACACTTTCTTATGTTTAACTGTCAATACCAATGAAAAATAAATAATTTGACCTGACGGATCATCAGACTCATTCATATCAGTGAACTGAAACAACTGGAACAACAAACCCTGACACACAGTCTGTGTCCCCATAGTTTAAAAAAAAGAAAAGAAAGAAAACAGTCAGGGTCATGGTTAGGGTTCAGGGTCAGGGTTCAGGGTTAGGGTTAGGGTTCAGGGTCAGGGTTAGGGTTCAGGGTTCAGGTTCAGGGTTAGGGTTCAGGGTCAGGGTTAGGGTTCAGGGTCAGGGTTCAGGGTTAGGGTTAGGGTATAAGATAAGCCTTTAAAGGCCTAGCTCAAAGGACTAGACAGACGTGCTGATGCACTGTCAAAGGAATATATGGTATATATAGATGGCCGAAATAATTAGCTTATTTTAGGTTAACTAGCTGAACAACACAGGTGACCACTACTGCATAATTTCAAGGAGTGCTGAACTGTACATTCTTTTTGACCATTTCTGAACTGTGAAATTCATTCTGCGAGCGCTCTATCCACACAAACCCTACACCAGAGTCCAGCCTATCTCTGTCATATCACAGCTCATTCTGAGAGCGCTCTATGTACATGCTGACCAACTGCAGTCTGGCCTGTGGGTTATCTGGTATCTTGCGCCCTCTAGTGGACAGCACTGAGTCCAACAGCAGCCTGAGAAGATACAGGGCATGAAGTGATGTGTCCATGACATCAGATCCTGTCTGAATAGACCTCTCAAGTTCGCCTACAAATAAGCTGCCATCTTTGCCCAAATAAGGAGATCCGGTATCTTGAGATTTTTTCTATGGGAAAATAACCTTGAATTTCCCCTAGGGATCAATAAAGTATCTATCTATCTATCTATCTATCTAACATGGGGATTTTGAATTATTATTAACATGGGGAATTTGAAGTTAAACTCTCGCAGGGACGAAGACATTTTGCTCTACACAGTTTTGTCCTCTGCTTTCGAGTGGATACTGTGATCTTCGGTACGTGAAGACGGCACACTTTGATCTTTGCTACTCCAGAGATAACTTACAATGCAACTTGCTACTCCATGTTTTCACTGGGAAAAAGTTTTTTCCGATGCCCATGAACGCTAGGATAGCTTCAATTAACACCCAAATCTCCTTATATGGGCAAAGATGGCAGCTTTGGTTCCTTTTTGTAGGCGAACTTCAGAGGTCTATCCTCCTGTCCAACATGACGTGATCTTCTTCTCCTTCTCCTTCTATTAGCATGATTGTTGTTGTTGTTGTTGTTGTTGTTGGTATTACATTTTTAAAAGAATCTCCAAATCATGTAGCCTGACGTCATATTCAATTCTAGTCAGAATTTGAGTCTGATACTGCTCCATTGGGACATGATTATGGGGCGTGTTTCAACAGATACAGGAAGGAAAATGCCTCTGCACTCAATTGGACCTAATCAGTCAGAGCCACGAAATAGCTTACTGTGAATCCTGTTGGAAGAACACCCAAACCATCCTTCTTTTTCACAAATGCCTTAACATTGTTTTCTGGTCGTTTTTTTTTTAATTATTGTGTTGTCAATATCTTGTACAACAGACGCCATAGCGAAATCTAAATGTTTAGCTTCTAGCGACAGCGTTTTTCTTGCAAATTAAATCAACCGAAGCATGCTCAAGTGACGTGATACATGGACTTCACAACCTGACATTTTGAGGGTGGGGCTACGTTTGGGCTGGTTTTCCAGGCTACAAATTGTGGTTAATCCAGCAACAATACTCATGCGCCTCCTCTGGTTATTAATCACATGATGCGTCTCCTCTGGTTATTAATCACATGATGCGCCTCCTCTGGTTATTAATCACATGATGCGCCTCCTCTGGTTATTAATCACATGATGCGCCTCCTCTGGTTATTAATCACATGATGCGCCTCCTCTGGTTATTAATCACATGATGCGCCTCCTCTGGTTATTAATCACATGATGCGCCTCCTCTGGTTATTAATCACATGATGCGTCTCCTCTGGTTATTAATCACATGATGCGCCTCCTCTGGTTATTAATCACATGATCGCCCTCCTCTGGTTATTAATCACATGATCGTCTCCTCTGGTTATTAATCACATGATGCGCCTCCTCTGGTTATTAATCACATGATGCGCCTCCTCTGGTTATTAATCACATGATGCGCCTCCTCTGGTTATTAATCACATCCTCCTGGGAACCAAGAAAAAAAAGTGTCCAACAATTTCTTTTTTTTGTGATTTCCTTTCTATTTAGGATTAAAAAAAACATCTTACAATTTTTATTTGTTTAAATTTATTTTTATTTTAAATTTTATAGCATGTAAAATGCCATACCATTTTAGGACCGTTTTACTATGAAAAGGTAGCCATGAAAATAGACAAAAATGGACAAATTATGCTTTTAGTGGTATTAAATTAAGAGTAAACTTAACCAAATATAAGGGAAAATGTTATTTATCCTTCTAGACTACTTTATTTGCCTTTTTGGACAGTTGTATTTCTTTTTTCTGGATTGTTCTTTCATCTGCGATAATTCATTTTTTAGTCTTTTCATCTTCTTGAGGCGCAGGTCCTCATCTCTGTTTCACTCACTCATCACCTGAGAGCTCCAAATCTGACCCCCCCTCATTCATCCTATACAAATGATCTCCTAAATTGTTAGAGGGACAGTGTGTGTGTTGAAGGGAGTGTATGTGTGTGTGCGGTCTGTGTGTTACAGGGTGTGTGTGTGTGTGTTAGAGAGACTGAGTGTGTTTGTGTGTGTGCTTTATAGGGGATGTATGTGTGTGCATTGTGTTAGAGGGGGTGTGTGTGTGTGCGGTTTGTGTGTTAAATAATGGGACACACAGGGACTGTGCATGTGCATTGTATGTGTTAAATAGTAGGATGTGTGTTAGAGTGTGTGTGTGTGTGTGTACTCTTTCCCATAGCCAATCCCTGAGTGAAAGTCTTCAGCAGCTGAAAGCAAAACTCTACTGATATAATACCAAAACAGGAGAGAGGGGGGAGGGGGAAGAGAGAGGGGGAGAGAAAGAGAGGTAGAGCGAGAGAGGGAAAGAGAGGAGGGAGAGAGAAAGAGGTGAAGGAGAAAGAGGGGTAGAGCGAGAGAGGGAGAGAGAGGAGGGAGAGAGAAAGAGGGAGATTAAGAAGTTGACACAGCCAAAGATGGAGGACAGAAGGGGGGGGGACGCACAAAAGTCAATCAGACAGAGACAGAGTGGTAAGAGGCAGAGGTGAGCTGTGTGTGTGTGTGTGTGTGTGTGTGTGATCTCAGAGGTCTTGGACTGCACCATCGCTCCTGGCAACGGAGGCTGTTATCTCTCCGCCCACGCGACTGCGGCTCGACCATCAGATCCTCATCTCTCATGCCACGTGTGTGTGTGTGTGTGTGTGTGTCTATGTGTGTGTGTCTGTGTGTGTGTGTCTGTGTGTGTCTATGTGTGTGTCTGTGTGTGTGTGTGTGTCTTTCTATCTGTCTTGACTGTCTTTGTGTATGTGTGTGCCTGTCTCTCTCTCTCTCTCTCTCACACACACACCCTGTATGTGTGTGAGTGAGTGCGCGCGTCTCTGTGTGTGTGTTTGTGTGTGTGTGTTCTTATGTGTACTGAGGCCTGAATGTGCTTAGCTCTGGGGTAGAGACATTCCATGATCCCTCTTTGTAGTGGAAAGCTCTTCTACTGAGACTACCTACTTATAATACAGCCCTACTGTCCTGATACACACACACACACACACACACACACACACACACACACACACACACACACTCACACTCACACTCACACACACACACACACACACACATACACACACACACACACACACACTCACACACACAGCTGCTCAGTGTCAGGGTATTTTCACTTAAAACATGTACTGGCACCCTCTAGTGGTGTTCTTGGTGGATGCATTTGAGCAGGTCTGGCATCATGAGCAGGTCTGGCATCATGTTTGTGTTTGGCTGGAAGCTCTACTGCATGAAACACATGAGTGTTCTGAACCAGCCCAGAAGAGACACTCTCCGCTCACTCAGGCCAGCCAAGGAGCCCAGAGGAGACAAGCGAGACGCTCTTCATTCACTCAGGCTAGGTAAGGAGCCCAGAGGAGACCAGCAAGACGCTCAGGCCAGCCAAGGAGCTCAGAGGAGACAAGCGAGACGCTCAGGCCAGCCAAGGAGCCCAGAGGAGACAAGCGAGATGCTCTCCGCTCACTCAGGCCAGCCAAGGAGCCCAGAGGAGACAAGTGAGATGCTCAGGCCAGCCAAGGAGCCCAGAGGAGACAAGTGAGACGCTCAGGCCAGCCAAGGAGCCCAGAGGAGACAAGTGAGACGCTCAGGTTAGGTAAGGAGAGAAGTTTAGAGAGGAGAGTGCCAAACTGAATTCCGTTGTGAACCACAATGACAATAAAAATCCTTGAATCCTTGGGTCCAGTCATCTGTGTGTGTGTGTGTGTGTGTAAAGCTGTGTGCAAATATTTTGGGCACAATCCAGTCTGTGGCAACGCGTGGAGAGAATGTTGAGAATATCTCCTAAGTAGGTTGTTTTTGTTTATCCTTTAGCAGAGTAGAGTCAGTGAATAGTCTTTACTCTTCCTCTGTGTGTGTGTGTGCGTGTGTGTGTAGAGGGGAAAGAAAATGGCCTCCAGCTTCTGCCATGTTCATGAGTGTGAGTCAGAGATGTCCGGCCTGAACTCATGCACCTCCCCAAATGTGAACAACGAACACACACACACACACACAGATGTCCGGCCTAAACTTGTGCACCTCCTCAAATGTGAACAACGAACACACACACACACACACACACAGATGTCCGGCCTAAACTTGTGCACCTCCTCAAATGTGAACAACGAACACACACACACACACACAGATGTCTGGCCTGAACTGCACCTCCCCAAATGTGAACAAAACAGGATGTGTGTGTGTGTGTGTCTGTGTGTGTGTGTGGATGTGTGTGTGTGTGGATTTGTGTGTGGAAGGACGTTTACTTGAATGTGTACATGTGTCTCTGTATAAGATAGATAGATAGATACTTTATTGATCCCCAAGGGGAAATTCAAGGTCCCAGTAGGTTAAGACATCACACACAACATACATTACAACATAAACATAATGATAAAATAAATACTCTGTTTATCACCTGGTTGACACTATAGGCAATAAAGTATGTGAGCATGTCTAACAATGTATAACAATATATAGGTCTGTGTCTGATAGATAAGCAATAAGGACTGTAGAAGATAAAGAATATACTAAAATACAAATTATACTAAAGAGTCATTCAAAATGCCTGGAAGAAGACTTCTGTAGCATAGCTGCAATCATGACAAATACACACTTCCACACACACACACACGCACGCACACACACTTCCATACACACACACACACACTTTCATACACACACACACACACTTCCATACACACATACACACACACACACACACACACACTTCCATACACACACACTCACACGCACACACACACACTTCCATACACACATACACACTCACATGCACACACACACACACTTCCATACACACATACACACGCACACACACACACTTCCATACACACACTTCCATACACACATACACACACACAACAGTAGTAGCAAACCCTTGGGCATTCACGGTTAGAATAATAAAACGTGTGTGTGTTTATGTGTGTATATGTGTGTGTGTGTATAAGTGTGTATGCATGTGCTTGCGTGAGTGTGTGTGTAAATGCGTGCATGCATATGTGTGTGTGTGTGCGTGTGAGTGTATGCATGTGCTTGCGTGAGTGTGTGTGTGTATGCGTGCGTGCATATGTGTTTGTGTGTGTGTGCGTGTCTGTGTGTGCACGTTTGTGTGAGTAATTCTCTTTTCTGTCTGAAGTGTTTTCTGTGTCCTCTGTCGTCTAATTAGCATCCTGACACACTCCCCCTCTCCCTCATCTGACAGTACATGGAGCGTGACATGTCGGTGTGTGTGTGTGTGTGTGTGTGTGTGTGTCAGATGAGGAAGCACTCACACATACACATGCATACACACGCACACACACACATATCCACTCACATACACATGCATACACACACATACTCACACATACACATGCATACACACACATGCACTATTTACAATGGCCCTATAAGACAAGCATTGTAATTACTGTGACAGGATCTTGTTTAAAGCATTACCTGCTTATTCATCTCCAAGACACACACACACTCACACATACATACGCACACACACTCACACATACACATGCATACACACGCACACACACACACATATACACTCACACATACACATGCATACACACACACACTCACACATACACATGCATACACACTCACACGCACACACACATGCAATATTTACAATGGCCCTATAAGACATTACCTGCTTATTAATCTCCAAGACACACACACACACACACACAGGAGTGAAGCACCAATCTGAGATGCGGTTGTGCCACTCGTCCTTCCTAGAAGCAGATTCACGCTTCCGTGTTCACATCTCTTCATCACAAGCCAAAACCCATCAGCCTCTCACACACACACACACTTTCAGACAATCCCACACTCACACTTATGCATTCACACACTCCCAGCCCCTCACACTCACAAATCAGCAGACCCTACTGCGGCCAAGAGTTTATGTAATCCCATAAGCATTCAGCATCTCACGGACACACACACACACACACACACACACACACACACAAAGCACTCAGCAGAGGGTCTGGGGGCGTTTCAGATGGTCTCAAAATGAATGCTCTGTAATCAAATCAAATCAGGATATGGTTCATAAGCAGCCCTGTCACTGTGCCATGCCCCAGAAGCACACACACACACACACATATGCACGCACAAACAGGACACACAGATTTACCCAGCTGCTGAAAATAACCTCCCTTTGACGGCCGTGCTGCTGGATGTGTGTGTGTGTGTGGATGCGCGCGTGTGTGTGTGTGTGTCTGTGTGTGTGTGTGGATGTGTGTGTGTGTGGATTTGTGTGTGGAAGGATGTTTACTTGAATGTGTACATGTGTCTCTGTATAAGATAGATAGATAGATACTTTATTGATCCCCAAGGGGAAATTCAAGGTCCCAGTAGGTTAAGACATCACACACAACATACATTACAACATAAACATAATGATAAAATAAATACTCTGTTTATCACCTGGTTGACACTATAGGCAATAAAGTATGTGAGCATGTCTAACAATGTATAACAATATATAGGTCTGTGTCTGATAGATAAGCAATAAGGACTGTAGAAGATAAAGAATATACTAAAATACAAATTATACTAAATAAAACTTAATCTAAATCAATTCTAAAAAAAAAGTATCCACATAGTGGGTGATTAATCAATCAGGTGCGCTTGCAATGACTGAAGCAGGGACTGAGCCTGTGGTCCTCTGTGCATAAGGTAAGGTAAGGTGCTCTTTGTGAATGAGTGTCATGGTGATGGTGCAAATGAGTAAGTCAAACAAGTAAGTCAAACAGTGCAACAGTGCAAGAATAAAGTCTATATATCTATATATAAATAACTATTAAGAAAGGTATAAGTGTGGTCACAGTTCGGCTGTTGCATGGAGGGAGGGGTTGTGCATATGTGCTATTAAAGCACGCAAACAGTGAGGCAGAAGACAAATGTAAAGTGGCTAGTGGACAGACAGTTCAAGACATGGAGGTGGTGAAGAGGCAGACAGACTATGCGGAGAAGTGTATCTCTCCTCTTCCCTTAAGTGATGCATTGAACAGTTCAATGGCCCTGGGGACAAATGACTTCCTCAGTCTGTCTGTTGTGCAAGGCAGTGAGTGAAGTCTCCAGCTGATCAGGCTCTTCTGCTTAACAATAGTGCTGTGGAGTGGATGACACTCATTGTCCAAGATGTTGATCAGTTTGTTCAGGGTCCTTTTGTCAGATATTGAAGTGATGCACTCCAGTTCAGCTCCCACTACAGAGCCAGCCTTCCTTACCAGCCTGTCAAGTCTCCCAGCATCCTTCTTCTTTGTGCTTCTGTAGAGGGTGGATGCATTGCTAAGACTGTATGACCATAAGCCTACATGAACTATATAAATTGGACTCTAGATGGGTTGATGGTTTGGTGTGTGTGTGTGTAACATTGAACTATGCGGGGGACAGGACTGAATTGGGGTGATTACCATGGTTGGCTGTGAGCTATTCTTTACAGCTGGCCAAAATAATTAAGTGATCAACGAGGATTGGTGCAGCGACTGCATAAAAAGAAGCACCGTGGATCTGCACGGGACGAAGGACGCACCGATCACACTGATTTGAACGCCTGCCGCCGAGGTCGCGACCCCCTTAACATCCGTCAGCAGAAGGAATTGGAAAGACCCCAAACAACGCTCTCAATCCCACACGTTACAGGAAAGTAGCCCTGCCTTTGCCTGTGTATGCGTGTGTATTTGTGTTGACTGTCTACTGGCGTTAAGCGCGTCTCCCCTTTATTTCCCAGTCCGGAACGAGCTCGACCTTCCTCCCGTGACGAACGACCAACCTGAAACTTCTCAACGCACCCGATTTTGCATCGTTAAGGAAAGTAAAACCCCCATCACCTTGAGCTTTGTAAGAGTGATCTAGGCCGTGTTTTGGGATTTTGCATGCGGAAGTTTAATTGACGCTTCTGTCTCGCAGTCAAGGGGGCAGAGACACCACTAGAGGAATCCCCGACGGAGGTGTCTGGCCACGCATTTAAAGAGACAGCGCATTGGTGGACGTATCACTCCAGACTGTTTTCAAAGACAGCTCTTCAATCCTGGGGGTTGGGCCACAAGTGGCACTGGACAGTAATATATTGTTTTCCCTTCACTCAATTCAACTCCCCTTTATTAGTGCATTGTATGTGATTCATTGCAGGGTTTGGTCAAGTAGTGAAGGGCTGCCGCTGGTACAATATTAGCTTGACTGTGTTACCTACTGACAAATGTTCCTTGATATCACGTGTGTGCGAGTGTGTGGGGTATCTACATAATTTGTGTGCTGTGCTTAATATTGCCACTTGTAGTGTAGGCTCAGTTGGGGGGAAATAGTATCAGTGGCTCCACCCACAACCTGCTTACCCCTAGGTGTTTACGTACAATTGCCACTAGTCGCCAGCAGAGGGAGCCAACCCTTAACGTGTGTCAGTAGCGAGGCTCTAGCGAGTTATATGTACTTTGCAGGTTGGCTACTCTTATAGTGTTTTTTTTTTTCGTAGCGTAGCAGCTTGTGTTAACACTTCCTCTAGGTCACCACGTATATGCTTGCTGTGTCTTTTTTTTGTTACAAAAGGTTGCTGTGTCTTATTAGCATTTTGTGAGTGGTTCTTGTGTATTGTAGCTGACCTCTTTAGCCTTCCTTGTTGGTTGCCTTAGGCAACCCCTAGTAGCGCCCACATACTCAGGGAGAGCCCCTGGCTAAAACGCACACCCCCCTTTTCGGTTGGTTCTCTCTGTACGGAGCCTAAGCCCATTATAGCCTGAGATCTCCCTCCTCTAGAGGGCGCCAGAATATGGTATTTACATATGCTAGGCTATTGATTTGTTTTGTAGTTTCAGTGCTTCCATACTGGTCCTATACCGTAAACAGGCTGTAAACTTACATGGGCTATTGATTTGTTCTGTGACCCTTCATTTCTTTCATATAGGTCTTACACTGCAATTGGGTCGTGAACTTCACATAGGCTATTTATTTAACTGTGTTTTTAAAACTTGATTGTTAATAAACTATATATTTTTATACTACGTCGTTGTATTGTTGTGTGTTTCGAGGGGAGAACCGCCGGTAATCTGTTACCGTTACACTTCCTCCCCAGCATACCACTGCATAGAAGAGGGCGCTGGCAACAACAGACTGGTAGAACATCCTGAGGAGCTTGCTGCACACATTGAAGGAGCGCAGCCTCCTCAGGAATGTCTGTGTTTCTCTGTGTGTGTGAGTGTTTAACCAGCACAGCACACAGTAATCAGCACTGTAGGGTCTATATCTATAATCAGCACTGTAGGGTCTATAATCAGCACTGTAGGGTCTATAATCAGCACTGCAGGGTCTATATCTATAATCAGCACTGTAAGGTCTACATCTATAATCAGCACTGTAGGGTCTATAATCAGCACTGCAGGGTCTATAATCAGCACTGCAGGGTCTATATCTATAATCAGCACTATAGGGTCTATAATCAGCACTGCAGGGTCTATAATCAGCACTGCAGGGTCTATATCTATAATCAGCACTGTAGGGTCTATAATCAGCACTGCAGGGTATATATCTATAATCAGCACTGCAGGGTCTATATCTATAATCAGCACTGCAGGGTCTATATCTATAATCAGCACTGTAGGGTCTATAATCAGCACTGCAGGGTCTATATCTATAATCAGCACTGCAGGGTCTATAATCAGCACTGCAGGGTCTATATCTATAATCAGCACTACAGGGTCTATAATCAGCACTGCAGGGTCTATATCTATAATCAGCACTGCAGGGTCTATAATCAGCACTGTAGGATCTATATCTATAATCAGCACTGTACGTGTGTAATGTTTGGGAGTCTCTAGATCACCACTGTTAGCTAACGTGTGTAATTTTTGGGAGTCTCACACGCACAGAAAAAAGATTGGAGGATGAAAAAAGAGGCAATCAGCTTACACATATGGAGACGGTGAGTGTTCAGTGTTGTGTGTGTGTGTGTGTGTGTGAGAGTGACTGGAAGCTGACAGAGGAGCAGAGAGTGACTAGTGAAAGTTAGCTCCATCTCAATCAGCTTACACATATGGAGACAATTTGACAGCAATTTGAATTCTTAAGTGTTCAGCTTCTGCCTTCAGTGTTCTGTGTGTGTGTCAGAGAGAGAGAGGGTGGTGTGTGTATGTGAGAGAGACAGGGTGGTTTGTGTGTGTGTGTGTGTGTAAGAGAGAGAGAGAGAGGGTGGTGTGTGTATGTGTGAGAGAGACAGGGTGGTTTGTGTGTGTGAGTGTGTGTGTGTAAGAAAGAAAGAGAGTGGTGTGTGTGTGTGTCTGGAGGCTGACGGATGAGCACTAAGGGTTTGGACACAGAGACTTATCTGCTCGGAGAGCTGAATCCTCACCACAGCTTAGCAATTAAAGGCTGCAGATAACCCCAAAGGCTGATGGGTAACCCCAAGTCTGCAGAATTACTCTACTTCCTGCAGCATCCTCAGATAACAGCAAACATTTCAAAGAGTTTCCTGTCCTACTTCAGGTGTCAGTTCTCCTGTGTGCAGACACACACACACACTTAGTCACACACACACACACCTTGAAGAGAGTGCAGTGCAGAGATAACCTCGGGCCGCTCTTTTGGTGTGTGAACTTTGACCCTCATTACAGTCGAGAGTACAGACGCACGCGCGCACACACACACACAGACACAGGCCGTCCGGTCAAGAGTACAGACACGCACACACACACAGGCCGTCCGGTCGAGAGTGAGCTAATTAAGACACGGCCACACACACAGGCCGTCCGGTCGAGAGTGCAGACGCGCACACACACACACAGGCCGTCCGGTCGAGAGTGAACTCATTCAGATATGGCCACACACACACACAGGCCGTCCGGTCGAGAGTGAGCTCATTAAGATATGGCCACACACACACACACACACAGGCCATCCGGTCGAGAGTGAGCTCATTAAGATATGGCCACACACATACACACACACACAGGCCGTCCGGTCGAGAGTGAGCTCATTAAGATATGGCCACACACACACACACACACACACACAGGCCGTCCGGTCGAGAGTGAGCTCATTAAGACACGGCCACACACAGGCCGGAGCACACCGGGGTCAGGGGTCATGGTGACATCACACACCTACAGGGGGCTGCTCTGAGTGTGTGGGCATGTGTGTATCAAGTGGGGATGTGTGTGTGTGTGTGTGAGGCAGAGAGAGATTTGTGAAGGACAATTAACTTTACTTCTACCAGAAAGACTCAGTAGACAGAATAGAATCAGTTAACGATTTAATTAGTAAAGGAACGGCTTGGATGCAAGCATGATAGAGTCCTGAATAGGTAACAGTCTTTGGCGAGGTCCCGCCTCTCGATCCGGCCCAGCGATGAGCGGATCTCGCCTCCCGCCGATGGATGAAGGCAGGGGGAAGCCTACCCCAAAAGGATGAGTGATGTACCGCCAGGGCGGTGACTCAGTAATCTGGTTCTGAGAGGAGCAGAGACATTAGTATACATAATGGTGATGAATTAAACAGCATGACTGGGCCAGGGTGAAGACGTTGTGCCAGGCACGACAGAATTTTTAAAGTAGCTAGGTGTTAACCATAAACCTAGGGTTGTTGTGGGGCCCGCAGCATGCTTTCGCTTTAGTGGGATTTAGGAGCTTGACGAAGCTGGGCAACCAGCGCCTAGGGCAACCTAGACCAATGCGGCGCCGGCAACCGGCGTCCAGGGTAACCTGGACCATAAGCACTTCACGATCTGGGCTTCCAGTGACTAGCGAAGCTAGTACATCGTGATTTGAAGCCAGGCCACCGCATCCAGAGCAACCTGGACTTTAGTGCTTATGCGAGCTGGGCAACCAGCCGCCTAGGGCAACCTAGACCACGCAGACGCGGCCGGGCTACCGGGCCCAAGGCAACCTGGACCATTAGCTGGCAAACCAGCGCCTAGGGCAACCTAGACCAACGTGACGGCCGGGCGACCGCATCCAGGGCAACCTGGACCGAACTGGCAACCAGCGCCTAGGGCAACCTAGACGAAGGCCACGAAGCCGGGCAACCGGGCGTCTGACGCCGACCTGAACCATGAGCTGGCAACCAGCGCCTAGGGCAACCTAGACAGACATGACGGCGGGCAACCGCATCCAGGGCCACCTGGACCAAACTGGCAACCAGCGCCTAGGGCAACCTAGACGAAGCGCCATGAGCCGGGCAACCGGGCGCCCAAGGCAACCTGACAGTGAGCTGGGCAACCAGCGCCTAGGGCAACCTAGACCAACGTGACGGCCGGGCGACCGGCATCCAGGGCAACCTGGACCTAACTGGGCAACCAGCATCTAGGGCAACCTAGACGAAGCGCCACGGCCGGGCAACCGGGACGGTGCGACTGAACCATGAGCTGGTCAACCAGCCGATAGGGCAACCTAGACCGATGTGATGGCGGGCGACCGCATCCAGGGCAACCTGGACCAAACTGGCAACCAGTGTCTAGGGCAACCTAGACGCATCACGAGCAGGCGACCGGCGCGAAGTGACCTGAACCATAAGCGTCGAACGAGCTGGGCAATCAGTGAAAGGGCAACATGCCCATGGCTGAGACTAAATCACCACAAGCTACCGCATGCTGGGGCCCAATATGTTTCAGCAATTAGTGCAAGGCTTAATGCCAGAATTTAACCACCGCCACCAGGATTTGTGAAGGTAAAATGAGGTACCTGAGTTAACATGGGAGAGCAACTTCTGAGCATCGAAAATGTCAAGAGGACTTAGTTTGATGCATCCTGATGGATGACGGGATAGCCCCTTTGGCGGCAATCTTGGCTGCGCCGATGCGAATGAGTGAGAAGTGAACCTCTTTGAAGAGAGGTTACATTTAAGCAGCACGCTAGCTAGATGGCTGCTGAAAATCGGGTAAAGTGTGAGCCGTGAAGTTTAAGGTAGTGAACGGGGACCAGGGAAGCAAAAACATGGTTAGGGTTAAAAGCTTAAACATGATGTACTCAGGATCAATGCAGGGGAATAGAGCTTGTGGTTGCAGATGCTTGGGACCGAGCAATGAATTAGTTGATATGGGTGCTTGAGCATATCCGCATGAAGTCATGTGGTTTAATATTTAGGATAGATAAGCATTATGACTAGTTTTGTAGAAGACTAGTGCTTGTGAAGCCAGATGTGTGTTCTGGTTCGATAGCTCACCTGCAGCGCTAGAGTGAGATGAATGCATTGAGCTGCAGACCCAAGGCCAGGATGGATGCGCAGGAGCTACACCTTAGCACCTGTTCTTGGTAAGCCCCCAAAATAAGATGAGCAGCATCAGTAATGCGAGGGAAGCATGACCTTGCGAAATGAACAAAAGGACTTCGACAATTCATGCCTGTATGTGACAGGAGGAAGAAACATATGTTACTGAAATATGACGAGACAACGAACCGATGAGTGCTGGGGTACCACCACCATGGTGCTTATGCATCTCAGAGTGCAGAGGAGCTCTGAGAATGACTTAACGCGAGCTTGCTATACCAGCTGCACCATTGTGGCAGGATAGTACAGTTTAGAACTGGCTGCTGGAGACAATGAGTAAAGGTAGCAATGAGGAGAGAATAAGCAATACATATCGCCCAACTGGATGCAGAAATTATATTAGTCATGCGCCGCTAATTGGCCCTTGAGTGAGTGGAGGGGTGTGCATTCACACGACATTCCATGTGGCCAGGACATTTTTAATCAAAGCGACTGACAATGTACCCTGGGAATCCAGAGTTCTCCGCGGAAGCATTTGCTCAGGGAGAGACTCGAGTCTGGCAAGGAGTATGATGCACGTAACTTTTGCCCCTTGCATCATGGGAACCAATATATGTGTAGCTGATATAGCGGGCCAGAGGCGATCAAACAGATGACAGGCGTGGTGTCATCCAATTGCGTCGAAGTCCGGAATCAGGCAGTTAACATTGACCGTATAGCGGTATCCTGAACCATGAGCTGGGCAACCAGCGCCCAGGGCAACAGACAGACATGACGGTCGGGCAACCGCATCCAGGGCCACCTGGACCAAACTGGGCAACCAGCGTCTAGGGCAACCTAGACGAAGCGCCATGAGCCGGGCAACCGGCGTCCCAAGGCAACCCTGGACAGTGAGCTGGCAACCAGCGTCCTAGGGCAACCCTAGACCAAAGTGACGGCAAACAGGTTAAAGCTAAAACAATTCTCCCACAATGCCAGTGCAATTAAAACAATTTACAAGGTAGAGCACAATAACGAAAAAGTGCATCAGTGAGTGCCGGTTTTACACAGTCAAGAGTCAGTTCTAGACAGGTGATAAATGCTGGGATTAGGAAGGCTAGTTTTGAGCCGTGCTACAAGAGGAGATATCCCGAAAGCGCTTGGCCTTCGGGAGATTTGTGAAGACGGAGGATGACCCTCCAGTATGAACTGGAAACATGATCCACACGATTGCGTGATTCTGTGAACCGCACTGCCATCCCTGTAAGAAAGTAGAGATTAGTGTGATATGTGGAACTGCTTCTCCATTGACGAACTGCATCCCCTCAATGGAAGAGGGGAGGCATGATGCACCTGCAGGGGTTAGCAAATTAAAGATTGGGAGGAGAATGTAAAAAGGAACTTGCACGCCCTCCCCTGGCGATCACTTGGGTGAGCATATCTGCCAAAAACAAAACAGCCAAGGCAAAATGGAGAATGGAAATTAGAGTACACATTATTTGCAGAGGATCCTGCTAAAACAGCAATTCGAGTCAGCAATCAATGTGACTGATGGCGACTAGATGGGCTGAAATCACACGACACGCAGAGAGACCCGCTATTCAAAGAGAGTGCATGAAGGGCGCGCTGGCCTGAAGGGAGACTTGAGTCTGCCAGTGATGGACCGCTCCGCTTTGACCTGCGAGAAGGAAGGAGTGGTTAGACAGGTGACATGTAGCATCGCCATCGGTAAAACAACCAGCCAACGGCTACGCTTGGTAGTCGCGGATCAACGAACTTCCAGCATAGGCCACCATTTAAACCACAACTAGCAAAATGTAAAATTACCAACATAATCATGAACAGCCGGTAACCATTAACACCAATATATATGGAGTGCTGAAGCGACCCACTGGTGGCAGTGAGCAAAGTGAGGCCTGCCATAGAATTCCCCTAGGAACCCAATACACGATAATGAATCAGAAGACATTTTAAACATACAAAAAGACGCTAGAAGGATATGTTATACACAAATGACACAGCTTCTTAATTAAAACCATTAAACCATTAATTCTCAACCATGGGGCATGAGCCCACACTATGGTGTCAGCTCATGAACACTGACATAATACGGGCATTGAAAAAAAAACACCTATTATTGCCTAGATAATAGCTTGTGTGACATACTGGCAATTGATGACCATGGGCGGCGTGCCGTCATTTTGGTTCGAACTTTGGTGTAAGACCCCTGTAAATTGAGAACCCAGATAGCCGAGAACGCCGGGGGCGCCACGGCATACCTGGGACATGACAGATCAGCGGTAGCTGAGAGTAGGTTGAGCAACGGCCAGTGCATGCAGAGAATCACCCGAGGAAGGCCGTGTAGACTTCCTACCAGAAGGTATGGGGCGCAATCCCAGATGATCAAACAGATGCAACGATGAACTGGCTTCCCGCAGCCATGCACGAGGGAGTGATACCTGAACCGGAAGGTCCAGCAGACGAAAGTAGCCTAGCCTAAAGCCTATGCAGCCCAACGAGCAGCGAGGCAAATTAAGAGGCTACACAAAAACACAACTGGTTTGACGACGCTCAACCAAGGTAGACATCGAGATAACCACAGTGAGTGTAGAACATCAATTCTTCATCAATTCAGGTCTTAATACATGGTTGGGTTCAACGGCAGCGCGGTGCAGGCCAGCAATTTACAGCACACATCGCAAGGATTATAAAATCAGCAGGAATTATGTAAGGAGGCTTAAGTGAAAGTTAAACCGTGTCAGACAAGTTTGTTTGCTGCCCGCCGAATATCGTTGGCAAGCAGGTTGCATGACTGTGGGTAGAGTGTAGTCCAGCCTCGAGGAGCTTGGGAAGAGAGCACCGATAACCTTACCAACCAGGCGCTGAAGCTTGAGAAATTGTTGCCAAAAACGACATGGGCCTGCAACAGAGTTGCGAGGAGACGGCGACCGACAGTAGGTTATCGTGGAATTGAAGGCTGCAACAGCGTGGCGTGACTGGCTCGATAGGGCAGAGATTAGCGATGAAGCGACATGCAGTGGCCCTGACTGAAGGGCGACAGGTCTGAACAAGCAGCAACGAAGCGGTAGGATTGTAACAAATAACGCCACTGAGGGCAGAAGGGGGCGAATGTAAAATGCAGAGAGCCCAGGTCCACGCGGAAGCCTGAGCTAGGGCGTCAAAGTCAGCGTGCTGAGAAGCAGAAGCAGTGTTAGGTGGTACATATTTAAAGAGCCCACTGAATTCCTATAGGCTAGCTGATTGAATGAGTGAATGATCAGATTGCAGGGCTTTCCAAAAAGTAGGCAAAAAAGCTAAGATTGGCTCCATGTAAGCATGGGAGGAGTAAGCTACACTACGAGTCTTCCTAGTAGAACTTTCGCTGAAGCTATCATTTCTTCTCTCTTGGTTGTTCACACATTAAGATTTCACACTTTTCTGCCTGTAAAGAATGTGTGTGTGTGTGTGTGTGTGTGTGCGTGATACAGAAGTTCACACTCTGTCGTTTCTAATTTTCTCCCGCCGATTACCCTCACGCAGATGTGTGTGTGTGTAGAGGTGTGTATTAGTGTAGAGGTGTGTGTCTACAGTATTTCTTTATTCTGATTGGACAGTGAGGAGTGACATACTCGGGTTCCTGTGGGGGCCTGGACCCGAATGTGGTACGAACGGTGTGTGTGTGCTTATGTATTTGTGTGTGTGTCTGTTTGAGTATGACTGTGTGTGTGTGTGTTTGACAGAGGGAGTCCTCTGTGATACGGTTCCTGCTGGGGACTGAGGATCAGTGCTGAATGATTAAAAAGACCAACCCCCCCCCCCACCTCTCACACACACACACAGCTCTCCCCTTTCACTGTCCTGGGAGGGGCAGTATAACATATATATTTATAACATTTATAAATACCCTGCCCTCATCCTCATCAACCTGCAGGAACACATGTCCAACTGCACACACACACACATTACACACACACACTACACACACACTGTGGCAAGAGCCTCTGCCTGATAGTCCAGTTGTGTGTGATAGCGTGTGTGAGAGTGTGTGTAGCCTGCAGAGGGAGTGAGAGTGTGTGTGTACAAGAGTGTGTGTGTGTGTTTGTGTAGCCAGCAGAGGGAGTGAGAGTGTGTGTGTGCAAGAGTGTGTGTGTGTGTGTGTGTGTGTGTAGCCAGCAGAGGGAGTGAGAGGGGAGAGCTGGCGTAGAGAAATCTCAGAGGGAAAGAGAGGCCGTGGGAAAGTCCAATACTGCAGCTCCACACACACACAAAGACACCGCATACACACACACACACCACACAGACACCACATACACACACACAGCCACCACATACACACACACCACACACATACACACACCACACGCACACACACATACTCACAATCACACACACACACACAAACACACTGACAGTCAGATATAGTATGTATCAGAGGTGGGAGTAAGTCACACATGTGCAAGTCACAAGCAAGTCTCAAGTCTTAACCTTCAAGTCTCAAGCAAGTCCAAGTCATTTTCTGTGACAGTCAAGCAAGTCAAGTCAAGTCATAGCCAAATCATTGACATTCATGATGATTTACCCATGTTTTCATTTTAAAATAAGCTACAATAGGCTAGTTATGAACTGCTGGAGTTTTATTTGTAACAAACAAATAGACATTGCATTCATTCAAGCCACATAGCCTACATCTGAACGGTTTATAGAATAAGATGAAATGTATCACGAATAAAAAAAATAAATGTATTTCAAAGTAGACCTATTATAAAATAGCCTATTATTGTTTCAATATGCCTCAAATATTAGGTAGCCTAAGCTACATCAAATCATGAAAATATATTCAAACAGTTCAAGTTACACCTGTCCTGACCTGTCACATCTCAAGGGAACCAATAATGTTGAAAAAGTGAACTAATCAATCAATCAAACGCTGTCGATGTCACTGCCAAACTTTGACAAGCGCGACAGCACAATGGGTTTTAGGAGGGTTTAGGACCGTCAATGCTATATCATATTATACATAAGCCTAACATGTGAAATAAGCTACTTTTCTATGCTGATTGCTGGCAGTTAGCTAGGCCTACTTACTGTTGTTAGCCTACTACTAGGCTGTAACGTCTGGAACAGGGACGTGTTTAAGAGGGAGGGAGAAAGAGAGGCGCTTACTTGAGGTTACATTGGCAACATTTTCGCTGTATATCAAGATTAAACTTAGACAAGAAAAATTTTCACTTTGCCATTTCACAAGTTTTAACCTAATATGGCGTTCATTAAAAAGCATAATAGATTCAAAGCCAACTCTTAACATGCCTCAGATTTGATGTTTTGTCGTGGAAAAAAACGGTCCACTTCCGAATCCAATGAACAATTTATCACTTAACTACTTACTAATTAGCACTCTGGAACAAGCGTCCGAAGGAGACAATGCAGACAGGAGATCTCTAAAGACTGTTGATCTTTATTCACCGTATTGCAGTGACAGTCCAGCCTAAACGTTGTCCAGACCAGGTGTCAAGCAATAGGGTGATGTGAGATTTCATCAGCTGGCGCCCCCGATGAGATCTGACTAACAGGTGGCTGCGACCCATCTTTTATCCTCCTTAACCTTGGGGTTGGGCCCTCTCGCCACCCTCGAAAGACACCTGTTGGCCAATCAGCATCCACCAAGGTTACGACTATTGGTGGAACGTCTCATCGTGCATAAATTATATGCAAAACTGTCTTCTTCTGGGTTTTTTCCCAGATTCTGTTTTTTTCCAGCTGTAACAGGGCTTCTTATCTTGCCACCTGTTACTTGGCCTTGCTGTTACCACCATTACATCATCCAATTACATCATCCTCTCGCTCTCGACCATCTAGTTCACTGTGAACTCCTTCACCTCGACCATCTAGCCAGGTGTCACTGTGAACTCCTTCACCCCACTCCTTGACTGCTGGTCTGGTCTGTTTAAGATGTGTACAGGCCTTGAAGTCTCATAATAATTGCAGTAATATCAAAGTTTATGAAAACCATACATGCATCCGTTAAGTCATAGAAATCCACCACAGTTGCTTAGATGCCCCAGGCTCAGCGGACTTTTTGGCCCTGGTCCACTCCTTTGACCTCGAACTGGTTCAAAGCCCACCGACTCACAAAGCTGGCAAAGAGCTTGACTTGATCTTCACTCGGAACTGCAGCACAGACACCCTCATGGTGACGCCTCTCCATCTTTCTGACCACTTCTTCATCCAGTTCAACGTCAGCCTGACAGAACAGCCTCCGGCTCCTCAGCTGATGGTCACGTTCCGCCGCAACATCCGGAACCTGTCTCCAACGCACTTCTCCTCTGTGGTTGCCTCCGGTCTACCTCCTCTCAACACCTTCTCCTCTCTGGAGGTTAATGAGGCCACAGACTCGCTCTGCTCCACACTGACCTGCGTGTCTAGGCAGGCTGTGCACTCTTACCACAAGGCCAGCTTGATCCAAACACTCTCATCCATGGCTAAATGATACCCTCCGATCATTGGCGCACCAAACTCAGAGCCGCTGGAGAGGAAATGGCACAAATCCAGACTAGCTGATGACCTCACAAACTACCAGACACTCCTGACCTCCTTCTCAGCCAGCATCACTGCTGCTAAGGCGGCTTTCTACCATGACAAAATCAACAGTGCTACAGACACTTCGAAAACTTTTCTCAACCTTCAAATGCGCTACTCAACCCTCAGCTGCCTCCTCCTCCATCCAGCCTTACTGCAGATACCCTCGCCTCATTTTTTACAAACAAAGTGGCGGCAATCAGCAGTCAATTCTCTACATGCCCACTCAACGCATCTGACTCAGATACCGCGCTCCTACAACCTCTAGGGACTGCTGGAACATCTTTTTCAGCATTCACGCCTCTCTCCGAGTGAAGTGTCCAGACCCCTGACATGCAGCCGTCCTACCACATGCTCGCTGGACCCTATACCCTCTGAGCCTACTTCAGTCCATCAGCCCGACCATCGCTCCAGCTATCACACATGTGATCAATGCCTCGCTAACCTCCGGCACATTTCAACAGCGTTCAAAATGGCCCGGGTAACACCGTTACTTAAAAAGCTTCTCTCAACCCTGCTCAAGTCGAGAACTACCGCCCTGTCTCACTACTGCCTTTCCTATCCAAAGGCATTGAACAAGCAGTCTCCAAACAGGTCTCTGACTTCCTTTCACAGAACAACCTTCTGATT
Organism: Alosa alosa; assembly: GCF_017589495.1. Lineage (NCBI taxonomy): Eukaryota > Metazoa > Chordata > Actinopteri > Clupeiformes > Clupeidae > Alosa > Alosa alosa. The sequence goes on from NC_063198.1 coordinate 34,171,079, forward strand.
CCAAATCAGTCTGGGTTCAAAAGCGGCCACTCTACCGGGAAACGGCTCTGCTGTCTGTAACAGAAGCCTTAAAAGAAGCCAGGGCGACCGCTTCGGGTCATCAGTACTCATTCTGCTTGACTTATCGGCTGCCTTTGACACGGTTAATCACCGTATCCTTCTCTCTATACTCGCTGACATGGGAATCTCGGTTCTGCTCTCTCCTGGTTTGAATCCTACCTCACAGGGCCTTTCGTTTAACGTTATCATGGCTTGGTCAGCTATCTGCACCTCACCATCTCACCACAGGGGTCCCCAGGGCTCAGTGCTGGGCCCCTCCTCTTTGCTATCTACACCACCTCCTTGGGACAGATTATCCGTTCGCACGGCTTCTCATATCACTGCTATGCAGGCGACACACAGCTCTATCTGTCCTTTCCACCTGAGCGACCCCCTGGTTTCAGCACGGATCTCGGATTGCCTTTCAGACATAGCTACATGGATGAAGGCACACCACCTCCAGCTGAACCTCTCAAAGACTGAACTGCTGGTCATCCCAGCTAAACCTACCATACACCCGCGACATCAACATCAAATTTGACTCCCTGTCTGTTTCACCAACCAGGACTGCAAGAAATCTAGGAGTTGTTCTCGACAACCAACTAACCTCCTCAGATCATGTTGCCTCAGTCGCCCGGTCATGCCGTTTTGCACTCTGCAACATCACGGAAAAATCAGGACTTACTTGACTCAAGATGCTACCCAACTTCTGGTTCAGGCAATAGTCATCTCAATGACTTCGACTACTGCAATGCCCTCCTGACAGGTCTCCCAGCCTGCGCCCAGTGAAACCACTTCAGATGATCCAGAACGCGGCGGGCGCTGGTCTACAACCAACCTAAAAGGGCACATGTTACCCGCTGCTCATCCAGCTACACTGGCTACCTATGGCGGCCCGCATCAAAGTCTCTAACGCTTGCCTACAAAGTAGTCTCGGTTCTGCTCCCACCTACTTGAATGCCCTCATACAGACTTACGCTACCTCCAGACCGCTCGCGGCTCCTCTGACTAACGGCGTCTAGCTCTACCACCCGATGCGCTCAAGCCAATCAAACTTTTCTCATTTGTTGTTCCTCGCTGGTGGAACACACTGCCAGTTCCTACAAGGGCAGGGACATCCTTTTCCACTTTCAAAAAACTCCTGAAGACCCAGCTCTTTAGAGAACATCTACTCTCATAGCAACACTTACAACAAGTCTTACTGATCCTAGCACTCACCAGCCGTTTTAAACTGACAAGTAACTGTTAAAAACAGCACTCACCGACGCACTTATTCTTACTGTACTCTAATGTTTTTTTAACTGTCCTAAAATTGTGAGAATTGTTCTAAAACTTACTGTTTACCATGTTGTTAGTCGCTTTGGTTAAAAAAGCGTCAGCCAAATGTAATGTAATGTAATGTAATGTAAACTAATGACTGGCATAGTAGCTGCTGGACATAGGTGGCATGTGTGTGTGTGTGTGAGATGGTGACCTGGGGAGTAAGCCCTAGAAATGCTCATACCACATGACCAAAATGTTCTCCCTACCAGCAGGTCATTTTTTTGAAAGAAATAAGTTATTTACTTTTCATTTTTTACCTGAAGTTCATACAAAAGTGAAATTTCTGTTTTTTTCTTTGAAATAAGATATGGGAACCCTGAATATGCTTTATGCTTTACTATAAGAAAGCCAAAATAAAGTTCACAATAAAAATTAAAAATAAAACCGCTTGCTTTTTACTTTTGCTTCAAATACTTAAGTACATTAAATATCAGAAAATTACTATCTTTTACTTAAGTACTATTCTAAAAGGTAACTTTCACTTCTACCAAAGTCTTTTTCTAGTATGATACTTGTACTTTCACTCAAGTATTGCTTTCTAGTACTTTATACAACTGCTACCAACAAGCAAAAGGCTGTGAAACAACAGGCTTTTCTCAAAGTCAAGGATTCGTGCTTGGTAGAACGAGTCCTGCCGAGTCCTATCCTTCAAAGACGAGGCAAGACTTCTTCTTAGTATACGGAAAACACACAATGGAACAGACTAGCGAGTGTGCAGGAAGCTGCAGGTGCATTATTAAAAATCATGTGCGTACAGGATTGTGTGTGTTCCAAGCACGCAAAGGATACACGCATGCATCCTCGAAAATCTCAGAACGAACTTGATAGAATTTTAAAGCACCCTTGACATTGGAGCGGTGCTTGGCGAGATTCGATGACGTAACGTCCTTGAAATAGTGACTTTGAAGGACTGATCCTTGACTTTGACAAACGAGCAACATAAACAGCCCAGTTTACACAAAAAGCTGGCTAACGTGCTAACTGGCCTATTTATGCAAAGTTGTAGGCTTAATGTGAACTTTCCTTTTGTCTTGCTGTGTGTTCCGATCTACTGACACGTTTGCCATCTTTCATTCGCATGATGCACATAGCCTATGGCATAACAATGAATTTGAAAATCATGCTAAAAGTTTGGTTGTAAAAAAATAAGTAGGCTTAAAAAACATACCTCTGCATAGCGATATTTCTGAGCTGTCAAAGTGACAGACAATCACGGCACGTGTTATCGCTAATTAAGCTGCTCTGACAGGAGGTAACGTACTTGCGTTTGTCCATGAACTGGCAGTGTGTGCAACTATGACATGCCATTTTAACATGCAATAGCTAACATCGTAAGTTATGGCAAGTCTCCAGATAGCCTACCTACAATTAGAATAATGCCTAGAAACAATGAGACTGCAGGTATTCATAAATACAGTGATATAGGGCTAGTTCAATTTCATGTTCAAATTTGTCTTGACAAATAGGTCAAAAACATCAGTTTAATGTTGTTGACCTGGTTTGGGCATTTTGTTTTATGAGAGAAAGTGGGAGATGTAGGCCTGAATGGTATGTTTTTGAAGCGAGAATTTTTTTTGAATAAAATTAATATATAGTCTAGGCCTACTTCAAGTGATTGCGTTCTTTTATAATTATTACAGTGCATGAAAATGTGTACTGTTCTTCCTAGGCAACAACCTTTTCTTCTTATTTATATTCCGCTTACGCAATTTATCTTGAACAGTTTAACTAAGAAACTTCATTCAAACTTTTTTCAACTTTGAAACTTTTATACTTTTTAAACTATTAAAGAAAAACTTTTTAAAAATCCCCATAGACTTAACATTGCCAATTGTGACATCATAATACAGTCAATTAAGACTACACATCCTATTCAACTGTTTCAAAATAAAAGTCCTCACTACAATAATCCACTGTTAAACAATTTAACCCATTAAACTACTGAACACTTTACATTCAACTTTTAAACGGTCTACTTTTAAACTATCATTAAACTATCTATCTATTAAACTAGCTGTCTATCAACAACTTTTAAACCATCTACATTCAACTTTTAAACAGTCTACTTTTAAAAACAATCATTAAACTAGCTGTCTATCAACAACTTTTAACTTGTCATCAACTATGACTCCTACCCACTGTAGCTAGTTAACATTTTAACATTTTTAGCAAAACTGCTAGAAAACGTTAGCTAAGTAGCATGGTTAACATTGTTACCATAGTTAAAATTGTTAGCATAACTGCTAGCAAACATTAGAGCCATTCCAACTTTCAGTTATCGTCAAATATCTACCTATACACAGCTATTAAACTATTTGAATATCAACATTTATTAAACTTCCAGTCTATCAACAACTTTTAAACTATCAACTTTTATTAAGCTATGCAACCACCATGTCTGTTGTAGGATCACCGCAGTAACCAGCTCTGTATTATCTATTTTAACTATACATGATATTTTACATCACAACTTTTGCATTTTCATGCACTGGTAATTCCTTGGGAATTGCGTTTCTAGTTGCTATGATATTGCGATAATATCGTTATCATAATGTATTTAGTCATGATAATCATATTCTGAAATGTTGATATCTTGACACCCCTACTTCCCATACATTGTAAAACAAGTAAGCCTAAATGATTTTACCAATTCAGTCAAGCTTTAGTTGTTTTAGATACAGCTGAATGTACGCAAAATGGAAAGTAGCCTAATGGGCTAACTTTGCTGCGCTGCACTGCATATGGGACAATAGATGCACATAGTAAATTAGGCCTATATGAAATATAACCAGGGTGTGATTTGTGTAAAAACCAGAGGGGGGGATGATTTAAAAAAAAATGAACGAACGATTCATAGCCTAGTAATGTCATGGCTAATAATAGCCTATATTCATTTTGCCACCTTTGTAACATTTACCTTTTATCTTAGTTTTAGTTTACCGTGATGTATGACTTTAAACAGCGAGTGTGCTTGGTATGATGATCAGCTCCTCTAATGCAGGGTAGGACTACGTTTTGACAAGCATACAAATTCACCTTGTTCTTGCCCCATCTGAAATTACTCCTCTACTTTTGCTGCCTCCATCCTTTCTGTATTTGTTATGTAAAAAAATGTTGTATATGATGTCACTGAAGTCTTGAGAGTAAAGTTATAGGGCAACTTGAAGTTTTATAAAAATAATTTACGTTTAAATACCCACCAACATTCGTTTTTGCAGTACAGATTATTTCTGAAAGTTATTTGTCTACTAGGCATAGCCTACTGGCTGATTTATCAAATGAGTGCTTTCCGCAAACTACAGGTGTTTCGGTAGAGAGCCATTGAATAAGCGATGCCAAGCAATTTCTGTAACACTTTTTGTGACATTCAGCTAATATCTCCTCATTTAATGTAAGTTCCTTCGGACAATAGGCCTACGTTCTATACGTGGAGTTGTCCTCCATCTCAGTTGCATCAGTTTTCTAATTTTGAAGGTTCTAAAATATGACTACAGTATATGCTTCACTGAATCCTTCTCGTTTTCTTTCATTTGTCCAGCTAACTTTTCCATTGAAACTTGCCATTTATGATGGATTACACAGTCGACATTCTGAAATGTCCTGCACGATCAAGGCCAAATTAAGTTATCACGCAGCCACTGTGTCAGCAGCATTAGTGCTGACGGTGACGGTGCGTTTCTGATGTCAGATTATTATGTAGGCTAGCCTACTAGACTGTTCTCACGTTGCAGCGCTTTACTTATATGAAGTAGCATTAATCAATATGAGGGGCAGAGGGAGATAAATGTTGTCCCCCCCCGGCGATGAAAATAATTACGCAGAGGGGAGGATATCAAGACCAGAGGGGGGGAAATCCTACCCATCCCCCCCTACAAATCGCACCCTGAGTATAACAATTATAGATATATTTTTAAACATAGACTATTTAAACTATTGAAGGAAATCAGGGGGAGCCAGACCAGTAGCTATGTCTTTGGCAAGTAGGCCTAGCCTACTACTGTAGCAACAGACACGAACAGCCAGTAGGCTACTAGGACAACTGTCAGGGTTGGAGCCAAATGCACAACAAGATACTCGGGAATGAACACAGAGGAATTTTACTGACAAAACCCACAGGAACAGAACACAACTAGGGGTTTAAACACACAGGAGGAGAAACAAGGCACAGGACACAGGTGGACAACAAACAAGGTAAAACGAGGGACAGGTGAACACGCGGCTGGAAACCATAATTAAACAAGTAGACTAATGAGGGACACATGGCAAAATAAACGTACGCCGTTTCTCCAAGTCAAGGATGGGTCCTTCAAGGACGTTACGTCATCGAATCTCGCCAAGCACTGTTTCCAATGTCTTGGGGTGCTTTAAAGTTCTATCAAGTACTGAGTACTTCGTTCTGAGAATTTTACAACAATCCTTTGCGTATGGATTTATCTGTGAGTTTGCAGATGAGACTGATTTGCGGGATTGTGCAGGATTTCGCCATACACCCCTTTATTCTTGAACTATGGGAGGCGTAAGGGGAGGTGGTGGGTTGCAAGCAGAGTGACGCCGATGCCGAGGTATATTTCCAACTGCTTTTAAAACCGCTGTTGTGAAACCTTTACTTAAAAAGTCAAAACTTGACCATACCAATCTGAGCAACTACAGGCCTATATCAAACCTATCGTTTTTGAGCAAAGTACTTGAAAAAGTTGTTTGCAATCAGTTAAATACCTTCCTCAACGAAAACAGTATCCTTGAAAAATTCCAATCAGGTTTTAGATCAAATCACAGCACAGAAACGGCTCTAGTAAAGATAGTCAATGATCTCAGACTAGCTACCGACTCAAACAAAGTCTCAATCCTTATTCTTCTGGATTTGAGTCGCGGCATTTGACACCATTGATCATAGCATCCTAATTCACCGCCTTACTTGAAAGGGTGGGTCTCTCTGATAATGCTCTAAACTGGTTTCAAACCTACATTACTGGCAGAGATTTTTATATCAGTCTAGGAGATCATGTATCTGAAAAACATGACTTGCTTTTGGTGTGGCCCAGGGGAGCTGCCTTGGTCCCCTGCTATTTTCTCTATATATGCTTCCATTGGGAAACGTCATAAGTCAGCATAATGTAAACTTCCACAGCTACGCAGATGATACCCAATTGTATCTTTCTGTGGAGCCAACTAACCCAGATGGCCTTTGCTCCCTCACTGCATGCCTAACCTCCATTAATCAGTGGATGAGCAAAAACTTTTTGAAACTAAATGATGACAAAACAGAGGTACTTCTGGTTGGACCAAAACTAAAGCGAGATATTATTCTTAGTAATCTGGGAACTTGGCACACCAGGTCAAACCAAAAGTAACAAGCCCGGTGTCATCTTAGATACAGAGTTAAGTTTTAAGCCCCATATCAGTAAAGTTACTCAGACAGCCTATTTCCACTTGAGAAACATTGCCAAAGTCGCGGCCCTTTTTTAACTCAACAAGATGCAGAAAAACTAATTCACGCCTTTATCACTAGCAGGTTAGACTACTGCAATGCACTTTTCACTGGTCTTCCCAAAAACATCTAAAGAAATTGGCACTCATACAGAACTCTGCAGCTAGACTTTTAACTAAGACTAAGAAGAGAGACACATCACCCCTGTGTTGGCTGAACTGCACTGGCTCCCTATTTCCTATAGAATTGATTTTAAGGTTATGTTAATTACTTACAAAGCTCTGAATGGCATAGCACCTTCATATATCTCTGAGCTTTTAATATCTTATCAACCACAAAGGAAACTTAGATCATCCAATTCTAATCTTTTAATCGTACCCAAAGTGCTCCACAAACAAAGTGGAGAAGCTGCGTTTATCCATTATGCCCCCAAACTATGGAACACCCTGCCTCTGTACATCAAGCAGGCGAGTTCAGTAAATATTTTTAAAAAAGATCTGAAAACATACCTGTACAGGAAAGCTTTTAGTTAACTCATCTTATCCTGTAGACTACATTTTCAGATTATTCTACATCTGCTACTATTGGAGGCGCAGCCAGCCAGAAGCAGATGGGCTCCCCTATTAAGTCAGGTTCTGCTCAAGGTTTCTTCCTGGAATATGGGAGTTTTCCTTGCCACAGTTGCCATATGGCGTGCTTGTGGGGGTAAGAGGGTTAAGGCTGCCAGTCTTATGGCGTAATTTTCTATATTTTTGATATGTTGCTGAGTATAACATAAACAGCAAAGAAAAGTGATTGATAATGACTGACTGACTATTATTGTGTTACATGCTTCAAATGTAAAGCACTTTGAGCTGCATTCCGTGTATGAAAGGTGCTATACAAATAAAGCTTTATTATTATTATTATGATGCTGCAACTTCGGCAGATAGAGGCTGACTGCGAATAAATAACCTGTCTGATTGAAGGAGGCGAATATATAACCTGTCTGATTGAAGGAGGCGGATATATAACCTGTCTGATTGAAGGAGGCGTGGCAAACTCAGTCATGCTCCTCCTGAACTTTAGCGTGCGCAGTCTGAACTTAAGCCCAAATCACACCAAAGATTTGCGATGAGATGAGCTGCAACATTCTATTAACCAGCAACTTGACGCAACATTCTAAAACCTTGCAACTGGGACTAGACATGGTGAATGCATTGCAACAACGTGCAACATCTAATTCACACCGCTGCAACTCCTTTCAGCAACAATTTCGTGTCATTGCGAATCTTTGGTGTGAATTGGGCTTTAAACAGACTATCTGACGGGTTTTAGAGGATTAAACAACCTAAAACTAAAAACAGGCATGAAAACGGTAACCTGACCCTAGCCAGATGAATTTCGCTCCGCCTAGCTCCACTCATCCATCTGGAACCGATCCATTGAAGTGTTGCTTCAGAAGGCTGGGCCTAATCAAAAAATGCTTGCATATGATTGAATAAGCCACTTGTCCGTCATCTATTGACGTGCTACTTCAACCACTCACATCGAAGCCAACCCGTGATGCTAATAACAGTGTCACAGTCGCTTCTACGCTATGTCACATCTATGAAACTCCCGCCCTGCGTCCTGATTGGCTGATCCATAAAGTTGGTTGCAGAAACCACTCTCAATGGAAGAGGTCCCAGATGGATGTGAGTGAAGCTAGGCGGAGCTAAGCGGAACGACATTCATCTGGCTAGGGTCAGGTTATGAAAACGGGTCAGGGGTGAAAAAGGTGAGAAGGGTGCGCGAAGAGGGAAATGGCCGCTTCATAGCAAAACAGGCGCGAGTGACATTGCTGCCAATAGTGCATAGCTTCCATGGAGTATGAAGTTGCCTAAAACCAGAGATTTATAAAGAAAACAAACTACAAAATGACTAATTTCTTCTTTTTGGCTTGGGCCTAGGTGTGAAGGGGCCCACTTGCGCTGTTTGGCAACATGCTATAGCCTGGCCCTCCTCTCCTCCTCAGTAATCTACATGAGTTTTCTTTATTTCTTTGTGCCTGAAGTTATCAGACATTTCTAAAGATTTCATAGGCATAATGGGCACTTCATAGTAGTCTATTAGAATAAGTCTGAATAAGATAAGTCTGAATATTTGTTAGACCAAACCAGGTAAAAAAATAAACTTGGGCAGGGCTAGACTAGGCATTCATTTGTAAAATTGGTTTGAAATGTTTTAACCTGCAGTCTAGGCTACTTACAGATTGTGGAATTGTGCTAGTGTGTTTAACTAATAAAGTTGTGTGAACAGTGTTCACATTACATGTTAAACCCTGTAGACACAGACTAGGCCTACTGATCAGGCCACTGAACGTTTCTTAAAAGCATTACCATGCTTTACCAGCATTACCATGTCAAACACTGCTTTTGTCTCTGAACTCGACAAAACGCACCAGCCCAGAGCATGTAATTCAACTATTTAGTTATTCACATTAGCCTTTGCTATACTGATAAAGTATGCCTATTTGCTTCACCTTCATTCTTCATCAAATGAACTCGTTATGTCTATATTTCTGTCCAACATCGCTAACTTTAGCAACAGCCTATGCTACGCACGTTGCTACACCAATCTCAACGTCTTTTTCTGACAGAAGTTGAAAGTTTCAACTAGCCCACCTGTGACATCAATAAGTATCTCCTCGCCGGGCTCACATTCCAGCTGACATTTCAGACGCATATCTGTAGTCACACAGACAAGGAGGCTATTCCAGCGCAAGCGTTCTGTTCGCGTTGCATCCGTGGCAAAAATTAGCTTCCACTAATTCCACTAATACGTGGAACTGTATTTGAGGTCTACTACTAACTTGAAAGATGTGTGCTAATAACTTAAAAAAAATATTGCCTACTCTATTTCACTAATCGATTGTAATTGTGGTAATCATGCTAATCGTGCTGATTTAATCACAGTAGTTCTTGTGTAGTGGTCTTGAAGTTTTAGTTTTTCTTAAGACGTGGAACTGTATTTGAGGTCTACTACTAACTTAAAAGATGCTAATTGTGCTAATTTACATTTTTCTTGTGAGAAACTTGGTCTACAATGTGATGTGTAGACCTACCTACTAAACCATTTGCAAAATATAGCTGTAAGCAGCAATGAGGGGGCCAAGTAGTTGAGCAGGAGTTGTCCTGGCAACGCAATGTTGTTAAATTATACACACACCCAATTAAACTCCCCCCCCCCCAAACACACACATATATAAAAAGATAAACCTCCTCCCCCACACACCCCAATAGCCCCCTACATATACGCACTTCTAAAACATCACCAAATTTATTGTGCGTCCTCAGGTTGTAGTCATGAGACCACATACCAAGTTTGGTGTCAGTACGAGAAAGTGTTGATAATTATAGCACCCCTAGTGTTCAAAGGTCACTAAATATATTGAGTATCTTCAGAATGTGGTCCCGAGTCCATGTACCAAGTTTGGTGTCGATACAAGAAAGTGTTGCAAATTATAGCACCCCTAGTGGTGAAAGGTTGCTAACATTATTGTGTGTCCTCAGGATGTGGTCTTGAGTCCATGAACCAAGTTTGGTTTTGATACGTGAAAGCATTGCTAAGATATGACCTAAACGTCTGTTACTCTAGCACCGCCCTAGTGGATGAAAGTCACCAAATTTATTTTGTGTCCTCAGGATAAGGTCCCAAGTCCATATACTAAGTTTGGTTTCGATACGTGAAAGCATTGCTGAAATATGAGCCCACTTCCTGTGATTATAGCGCCAAAGTATAGTGGTCAAAGGTCATTAAATTTATTGAGCGTCCTCCTTATTGGGTCCTGACCCCATGTACCGACTTTGTTTTTTTTATGTCAAAGCGTTGCTGAAATATGACTATACTTCCTGTGATTATAGCACCACACAGTGGTCAAAATGTACCAAATTTCTTGGGCGTCCTCCTAATTGGCTCGTGAGTCCATATACCGAGTTTGGTTTTGATAAGTGAAAGCCTTGCTGAGATATCACGTCACTTCCTGTTTGGCGGCGAAGCCGCCAAACTTGATTGGTCGTCACAGGAAACGGGTTTTGAATATAGGTCCAAAAAGCAATCCGTTTGTGAATCATGGTATGACGATCATCTGCGTCAAGTTTCGTGACAATCGGATAAACTTTGTGACCTGTGAAAACTTTTAAGGGTTTTTGATTAAATCCAATATGGCAGCCGGATCAATTATTCACATCCGTCGGATTTAGGACCTCCCACAGTATTAACAGACACCACTAGTAAGTTTTAATTCCAAACACATCACCCGTTACAGGCCAAAACGTAGTTTTGCTTATTATAGCACCACCTATAGGTGAAAAGTCATCAAATTTATTGAGCATCCTCCTTATTGGGTCCTGACCCCATGTATGGAGTTTGGTTTTGATACGTAAAAGCTTTGCTGAGATATTACTTCACTTCCTGTTTGGCGGCTTTGCCTTGATTGGTTGTGACGGCCGAGAGAAAAAATAATAATTATGTAGAAAGTTTAGAACCCAGAATTGACCTGCACACTACAAAAATGCACCGAATTCAACATAAATGACTCAATACACTTGGAGGAGTCCTTTCTTTTTCAGATATCTTAGAATTTCGCCGTAGTATCGTTTCAGTATCGAGCATCGTGATATTTATGGCAGGTATCTTATCGAAGTCATAATTTTGGTATCGTGACAACACTAGTTCTAACACACCAACACACTAGAACCATCAAACACACCAACACACTAGAACCATTAGTAGTTCTAACACACTAGAACCATGAGTAGTTCTAACACACCAACACACTACAACCATGAGTAGTTCAAATACACTTCTCAAACAAGCATCACAACACACTCAGTAACAACTTTACCAACCAGTGAAACCTGTGTAACACACCTTTCTCCATTGCACACACACACACACCCTTGAGTGAGTTTTGATGCTAATGCAGTCCCTTTGTGTGATGAAAAACCCAGCGGCTCCAGGAGAGTTGTGTGTGTGTGTTTGGGATGTTCTCTCTCTCTCTCTCTCTCTCTCTCTCTCACACACACACAGAGTGGAATTAATTCAGTGGTGGTCCCCACTCTGCTCTCAACATCCCTTCATGAGGCACCTGAGGCCTACTGCCTCGGCACATCACATATGCGCGTGTGTGTGTGTGTGTGTGAAGAAGCTCAGAACAAGCCCCTGAAATAAATAACATAGTAAAACCCACAGAATTTCCCATCCCCAAACACACTCACTCCCCATCCCAGATGACACTGTAATTACCCTGCTGATGCTACCACTGCTCACCTCCATCAGCTCCAGCAACTGTGCGTGTGTGTGTGTATAAAAGGCCCAGTGAGGCTCTGGCTGATGCTGCTCTGACTGTAGATGTAACCAGCTCCTGTGTGTGTGTGTGCATGTGTGTATGTTTGTGCATGTGTGTGTGTGTGTGCTCTGACTGCAGATGTAACCAGCTCCTGTGTGTGTGTGCATGTGTGTGTGTGTGTGCTCTGACTGCAGATGTAACTAGTTCCGTTGTGTGTGTGCATGTGTGTGTGTGTGTGTGCTCTGACTGCAGATGTAACCAGCTCCTTTGTGTGTGTGTGTGTGTGTGACTGTGCATGTGTGTGTGTGTGCATGTGTGTGCGTGTGTGTGCTCTGACTGCAGATGTAACCAGCTCCAGCTCCCGTCCATAGGCTCACAAAGGCCCCAGAGAGCTTCTGGATTTGGCTTTTTATGAGTGTGTGTGTGTGTTAGGCTCGGGATTTTGGTGTGGGTTTACCCTGTTATCCCCTGGCTCTTCCATCAGTGTGTGTGTGTGTATGTGTCTCTCCCATCAGGGTTTGGGTGAGTGTGTGTCTGTGTCTGTGTATGTGTATGTGTGTGTCTCTTCCATCAGGGTTTGGGTGAGACTCTAAGCCCCTGTTATAAACTATGTTGTTAAGGAGAGGGGATTTCGGAGGGGCCGAGTTTTTGAGCCGTGTGTGTGTGTGTGTGTGTCCGTGGCATGAGTCATGTCTAGCCCACGCCTCAGTCTAATCCCCCCCAGTGCTGTCTAAATCCTTCGGTGAGAACCAGCGGGTCTGAAGAGGTTCTTTGCGGTTCCGTGGTGGAGTGTGCACTAATTACACAAGCTCACTCCACCCTGTCCTCACCTGTCCTCTCCTCCTGGACCTGTAACCCGTCTCATCAGGACCGCTGATCACTCTTCACCAGGACAGGTGGGACAGGTGGTCACTCTGCTGATCACTCCTCACCAGGACAGGTGGTCACTCTGCTGATCACTCTTCACCAGGACAGGTGGTCACTCTGCTGATCACTCTTCACCAGGACAGGTGGTCACTCCGCTGATCACTCTTCATCTCTTGTGAGGGCCTGTTAGCCCCCAACCCTGTCTGTGGCCCTGCATGAGGCTCTCTTCTCTCCTTTCCTCACTTCTCCTCTCTTACTCTCTCTCTTCTCCTCTTTCCTCTCTGCCCTGGCTGCCAGCTCCTGTGTGTGTGCATGTGTGTGCGTGTGTGTGCTCTGACTGCAGATGTAACCAGCTCCTGTGTGTGTGTGTGTATAAAAGGCCCAGTGAGGCTCTGGCTGATGCTGCTCTGACTGTAGATGTAACCAGCTCCTGTGTGTGTGTGTGTGCTCTGACTGCAGATGTAACCAGCTCCTGTGTGTGTGTGTGCTCTGACTGCAGATGTAACCAGCCCTGTGTGTGTGTGTGCTCTGACTGCAGATGTAACCAGCTCCTGTGTGTGTGTGTGTATAAAAGGCCCAGTGAGGCTCTGGCTGATGCTGCTCTGACTGTAGATGTAACCAGCTCCTGTGTGTGTGTGTGTATAAAAGGCCCAGTGAGGCTCTGGCTGATGCTGCTCTGACTGTAGATGTAACCAGCTCCTGTGTGTGTGTGTGTATAAAAGGCCCAGTGAGGCTCTGGCTGATGCTGCTCTGACTGTAGATGTAACCAGCTCCTGTGTGTGTGTGCATGTGTGTGCGTGTGTGTGCTCTGACTGCAGATGTAACCAGCTCCTTTGTGTGTGTGTGTGTGCTCTGACTGCAGATGTAACCAGCTCCTGTGTGTGTGTGTGTTAGGCTCGGGATTTTGGTGTGGGTTTACCTGTTATCCCTGGCTCTTCCATCAGTGTGTGTGTGTGTGTGTGTGACTGTGCATGTGTGTGTGCATGTGTGTATGTTTGTGCATGTGTGTGTGCATGTGTGTGTGCATGTGTGTGTGTGCATGTGTGTGCGTGTGTGTGTGTGTGTGTGCGTGCGTGCGCTACCTGACCCAGCCCAATCATATCCAGTGATGCAGTAGTCTCAGCATGGCCCTGACCCAGCCCAATCATCAGCATCAGCCCACAGCCGTTGATGTCTCCCCGTTACCATGACGCTCAGATCAGCAGCAGCCGTTATCTCCTCCCTGTTACCGTCACACTCAGAATCTCAACAAGGAGAGACCCCCCCCACCCACACACACACACCTCAGCTCACAGATCTCACCTTCCTTCACACACACACACACACACGCACTCCTCAGCTCACACACACACCCTTCCCTTACACACACGCACTCCTCAGCTCACACACACACCCTTCCCTCACACACACACACTCCTCAGCTCACACACACACCCTTCCCTCACACACACACACTCCTCAGCTCACACACACACCCTTCCCTCACACACACACCCTTCCCTCACACACACACCCTTCCCTCACACTTATTCAAGCTCTTTAGTCATCGCTCTGCTGAGCTGGCAGAACCCACAAGCGCACACACACGCACACACACACACACACGTCCTCACCTCCCTACTGACGCTGAGCGCGCACACACACGCACACACACACACACGTCCTCACCTCCCTACTGACGCTGAGCGCGCACACACACACACACGTCCTCACCTCCCTACTGACGCTGAGCGCGCACACACACGCACACACACACACACGTCCTCACCTCCCTACTGATGCCGAGCGCAGGCGTGATTTACAGAACAAACACCGCTGTAGTTGCCACGACGCCTGCCTCCAGATGCCACTGCCCGTCCCAGCATGTGTGCCGATGTGATGCGGAGGGATGGAGTGATGGGGGCGTCGCGTCTGCCAGGGGGAGCGCAGAGGTGTGTGGCCCGAGGAGGACCCAGGAGTGATGGAGGAGCCTGAGAGGTGTGTGACGGAGGACAGGAGTGATGGAGGGAGCACAGAGGTGTGTGACGGAGGGATGGAGTGATGGAGGGAGCACAGAGGTGTGTGGTGGAGGGCAGAAGGTCTGCTCGCTGACCAGAATAGCCAGCGGGAGGTCCTGAACAGCACTGCGCGAAAGGCGCTGCAGCGCCGCGCACACACTCTCTCACACACACGCACTCTCCTGCCAGCGCGTACACACGCCTCCACACACACACACTCTCACACACACACACACACACTCTCACACACAGCTGAAGATAGATGTGTCAGCAGAAGCAAAAGGCTGTTGTGACCAGTTTCTGCTTCCTGATCTTCCTGACACATCTAAAGTTGGGGAAATGCCTCTGATGCCTCTCAAATGGCTGATCTAGACCCCCACACACACACACACACACCTCAGGCTGATATAGACCCCCCACACACACACACACCTCATGCTGATCTAGTCCCCCCCACACACACACACATTACATTACATTTGGCTGACGCATTTTTAGCCAAAGTGACCAGCTATATTACAAGGGATCACATTGTCCTCAGAGCAACTTGGGGTTAAGTGCCTTGCTCAAGGGCAGGGAATTGAACCGGCAAGTCTTTCAGGCTACTGCACGCCAGCCCAGCTCCTTCACTACACTACCACCACCAGGTTACTGCACGCCAGCCCAGCTCCTTCTCACCACTACACCACCACTTCACCCCCTACAGGCCACTGCACGCTAGCCCAGCCTCCTTCACCACTACACACACTACCACCCCATACACACACACCTCATGCTGATCTAGTACCCCCCCCCCCATACACACACACCATGCTGATCTAGTACCCCCCCCACCCATACACACACACCTCATGCTGATCTAGTACCCCCCCACACACACACACACCTCTTATGCTGATCTAGTACCCCCCCACACACACACACACCTCATGCTGATCTAGGCAATTTCCACACACACACCTCATGCTGATCTAGTACTTCCCACACACACACACAATACACACACACACCTCATGCTGATCTAGTACCCCCCCTCATACACACACACCTCATGTTGATCTAGTACCCCCCCCACACACCTCATGCTGATCTAGTACCCCCATACACACACACCTCATGCTGATCTAGTACCCCCACACACACACACCTCATGCTGATCTAGTACCCCCACACACACCTCATGCTGATCTAGTACCCCCCATACACACACTACCACCGCCCATACACACACACCTCATGCTGATCTAGTACCCCCCCACCCATACACACACACCTCATGCTGATCTAGTACCCCCCCCCATACACACACACACCTCATGCTGATCTAGTACTCTACACACACACACACACTCAGGCTGATCTAGTACCCCCCCCCCACACACACACACACCTCATGCTGATCTAGTACCCCCCCCACACACACACACCTCATGTTGATTTAGTACTTCCATCACATACACACACCTCATGCTGATCTAGTACCCCCACACACACCTCATGTTGATCTAGTACCCCCCCACACACACCTCATGCTGATCTAGTACCCCCACACACACACACACACACCTTTATGCTGATCTAGTACCTCCACACACACCTCATGCTGATCTAGTACCCCACACACACACACACACACCTCATGCTGATCTAGTACCTCTATACACACATACACCTCATGTTGATTTTAGTAATCCCCCCACACACACCTCATGCTGATCTAGTAATTTCATATACACACACACACCTCATGCTGATTTTAGTACCCCCACACACACACCTCATGCTGATCTAGTACCCCCCATACACACACACCTCATGCTGATCTAGTACTTGCATACACACACTACCACCGCCCCATACACACACACCTATGCTGATTTGTACTCTCCACCCATACACACACACACACCTCATGCTGATCTAGTACCCCCCACACACACACACACACACCTCTCAGGCTGATCCAACCCCACCTCCAAGGTCCTCTATCTGTTCTGCTGCTCTCTCTGCTACCTTTCAATATTTCATAAAGAGCTCTTAAGCTTACACACTCTTACACACACCTACACACTCTTACACACACCTATACACTCACACACTCTTACACTACACGCCCAACCTGCTCATCTGGAAACATAACAGGATCGCTGACACTGTCACAGAGTGTGCACACACACACACACACATCTACTGATAGACAGACACATGCACATAGACACACACACACCTACGGACAGACAGACAGACACACACACACACACACCTACTGACAGCCACAGACACACACACACAGACATACACATGGGTCCACATACACATAAGTCCACAGACACCGCATCATAAACACACACACACACAGGAACTGCATCATACATACACACACAGGCACCGCATCATACACACACACACACACACAGGCACCGCATCATACACACACACACAGGCACCGCATCATACACACACACAGGAACCGCATCATACATACACACACAGGAACCGCATCATACACACACACACACACAGGAACCGCATCATACACACACACACAGGCACCGCATCATACACACACACACAGGAACCGCATCATACACACACACACACAGGAACCGCATCATACACACACACACACACAGGAACCGCATCATACATACACACACACAGGCACCGCATCATACATACACACACAGGAACCGAATCATACACACACAGGAACCGCATCATACACACACACACACAGGAACCGCATCATACATACACACACAGGAACCCCATCATACACACACACACAAGCACCGCATCATACACACACACACACACAGGAACCGCATCATACACACACAGGAACCAGATCATACATAATAACACAGGCACCGTGATCATACATACACACACAGGAACCGAATCAATCATACACACACAGGAACCGCATCATACACACACACACACAGGAACCGCATCATACATACACACAGGAACCCCATCATACACACACACACAAGCACCGCATCATACACACACACACACAGGAACCGCATCATACACACACACACAGGAACCGCATCATACACACACACACAAGCACCGCATCATACACACACACACACAGGAACCGCATCATACACACACACACTGAAACCACATCATGACTGTAACGCTTCTGGAGGGGATTGGAGTGAACAGTCTGATGATGCTGTGCGCCTTACGCAACCATTGCTTGCCCTGGATGGCCTTGATGGAGGAGCCGGTGATGCGTTGGGCAGTTTACACCACCCTCTGCAGTGCGTTGGGCAGTGTTCACCACCCTCTGCAGTGCGTTGGGCAGTGTTCACCACCCTCTGCAGTGCTTTCTGGTCGGAGGCTGAGCAGTTGCTATACCATACTGTGACACAGTTGGTGAGGATGCTCTAGATGGTGCAGTGGTAGAAGTGCACCAGGATCTGAGGAGACAGATGGACCTTCTTTAGTCTCCTCCGAAAGAAGAGACGCTGGTGAGCCTTCTTGATCAGGGTACAGATATTGAGGGTCCAAGAGAGGTCTTCAGAGATGTGGACACCCAGAAACTTGAAGCTGGTGACACGCTCCACCTCAGTCCCATTAATGAGAATGGGGGGTGTGTGTGCTAGCTTTAGACTTCCTGAAGTCCACAATGAGCTCTTTGGTCTTCTTGGTGTAGAGAGCCAGGTTGTTGTCAGTGCACCGCGATGCTAGGTGCTGAACTTCCTCCCTGTAGGCTGTCTCGTTGTTGCTGATTGAGACCAATCACCATAGTGTCGTCTGCAAACTAGACAATGGTGTTAGAGCCATGTACAGGTGTGCAGTCGTAGGTGAAGAGGGAGTTTAGGGCTCAGCACACAGCCCCGTGGTTCCCCCCCGCCGGTGTTCAGGGTGATAGTTGAGTTGGTGTGGTTATCTAAAAGTCAAAAGTCAAAGTCAAAGTCAGCTTTATTGTCAATTTCTTCACATGTTCCAGACATACAAAGAGATCGAAATTACGTTTCTCACTATCCCACGGTGAAGACAAGACATATTTGACCAATTTTAAGTCCACAGACAAACATAACATTCAAGTAAACAAAAAGTAAGTAAATAAGTAAATAAGAGGGCACATATAGTAATAATGAAAAAATAAGAGCAGCAAAATTTTGTTGAAATTGTGCATAGACAATCAATAAAATACTAGTGCAAATACTGTAAAATACTATAAAATACTGTTTTGACCTAAGTAATAAAAAGAAAGTGGCATAGTGGGTGCAAGTTATGTAAGAGCAGCAGAAGTGTTGTGTTTTTCAGGACAACAACACCAAGTTGTAAAAGTGTACAAGTGTGCAAGTGTTCAAGTGTGCAGGTGGAGTAGTGCAGGCGGCCATTGTGGGTCCAATGTCCAGGATGTTATGTAGCTGAGGGTGGAGGGGGAGAGGAGGGAGAGAGTCAGCATCCTTACAGCTTGGTGTATGAAGCTGTTAGTGAGTCTGGTAGTGCGGAGCGCAGGCTTCTGTACCTCTTCCCAGAGGGCAGTAGATCAAACAGATTGTGAGCTAAAGACTTGCATCACTCACAATTTTGGTCGGCCTTTGCGGGTGAGGTGGGTGGTGTAAATGTCCTTCAGGGAGGGAGTGAAGCACCAATGATCCTTCCAGCTGTGTTCACTATGCCTGCAGGGCTTTCCTGTTGTATTCAGTGCAGCTTCGCCCCACACAGCGATACAGCTGGAGAGGATGCTCTCAATGGTGCCTCGCAGAATGTGGTCATGATGGCTGGTGGAGCACTTGCTCGCCTGAGTTTTCGCGAGGAAGCACAGGCATGCCTGAGCTCTCTTCGGCCAGTGATGCAGTGTTGGTGGTCCAGGAGAGGTCTTCACTGATGTGCACCCCAGGAATTTGGTGCTGCTCGCTCTCCACCACAGCACCGTCGATGGTCAGTGGCAGGTGTTGGGTGTGACCTCTCCGGAAGTCAACAACAATCTCTTTGGTCTTGCTGGCGTTCAGCAGGAGGTTGTTGTCCCTGCACCATCGGGTCAGATGGTCGACCTCCAACCTGTATTGAGTCTCGTCGCCCCTTTGGTGATGAGACCCACCAGAGTTGTGTCGTCAGCAAATTTCACTATGTGATTGTTGCTGTAGGTTGCAGTGCAGTCATCGCGTCAGCAGGGGTGAAGAGTAGCGGACTGAGCACGCAGCCTTGGGGGCCCCTGTGCTCAGTGTGATGCTGCTTGAGGTATTGTTGCCAACACGTACTACTTGGGGCCTCTGACAGAGGAAGTCCAGTAGCCAGTTGCAGAGGTAGGTACTGAGTCCTAGTTTGTCAAGTTTGCAGATGAGTTGTTGTGGTATTATGGTGTTGAATGCAGAACTGAAGTCTATAAACAGCAATCTCACATATGAGTCTCTTTTTTTCCAGGTGGGTGAGGGCTGGGTGGAGGGCAGAGCAGATTGCATCCTCTGTAGACCGCTTGGCTCGGTATGCAAACTGGAAGGGGTCCAGGGTGGGGGGAGAATGGCTTTGATATGTGACATGACAAGCTCAAAGCACTTCATGATGATGGGTGTCAGTGCCACAGGGCGGTAGTCATTGAAGCAGGATGGAGCAGTTTTCTTCGGGTACAGGTATGATGGTGGCAGCTTTGAAACATGATGGGACGATGGCTTGCTTCAGGAAGTGTTAAAGATGTCTGTGAAGACATCCTTAAGCTCCCCCGCAGTCCTTCAGCGCCGACCTGGGATGTTGTCTGGACCTGTTGCCTTACGGGTGTTGATAGCAGCAAGTGTCCTCTTCACGCTGTCGGCAGAGAGGCACAGGGGCTGCTCATGTAGAGGGGATGGGTCTTCTGTGGGCAGGTGCTGTTTTGTGCTTCCAAAGCGAGCAAAGAAGCGGTTCAGGTTGTTGAGCAGAGGGATGTTGCTCTCACAGCTCTGTGGCGCCGGGCTTGTAGTCCCGTGAGGGCCTGAATGCCCTGCCATAGGCTTTGTGAGTTCCTGCTGTCTTTGAAGTGGGTGGTTATCTTGTGAGTGTATTCCTTTTTTTCCTGATGCCACGGGACAGGTTGGCTCTCGCTGTTTTCATGCCAGCTTCATCCCCAGCTCTGTAGGCTTTGTCTCTGGCCCTCAGCAGCCTGAGGACATCCCCTGTCAGCCATGGCTTCCAGTTAGCCCGAAAGTGATGATGTCTTTTTGTGTGGGTCACATCATCGATGCACTTGGTGATGTAAGAGGTTACAGTGTCTGTATACTCCTCTATGTCTGTCCGGTTGTTGTAAGTGGCTGCCTGCTTGAACATTTCCCAGTCTGTTGTGTCAAAGCAGTCTTGAAGAGCATCGGAGGCTCCTCAGGCCACACTTTTACCTGCTTACGAACCCGGTTTGTTCGCTTTACCCTTTGTCTGTATCGCGGGCATTAGCATAACAGTGATATGGTCTGAAAGTCCAATGTGGGGGGGGGTGGCTTTGTATGCTCCTTTGTGTGTGTAGTGTAGGCCAGGTCCAGGATGTTATCTCCTCTTGTTGGAAAATCAACATGCTGGTGTAGCTTTGGAAGTACAGTTTTTAGATCAGCATGGTTAAAATCTCCAGTGAAGATGGTGAAACCGCTCTGGGTGTGCCGTCTGTTGTTCACTGACAGCCTGGTACAGTTCACTAAGAGCAGCTGTTTTTATCACTGTTGTTGTTGGTAGGCGGGATGTATACTGCGACTAGCAGAATGCAGTAATTTCCTTGGCAGGTAAAAAAGGTCGGCACTTTATGATCATAAACTCTGCCAGTGGTGAGCAGTGTTTGCATACTACTACAGTGTCCCCGCACCATTCGTCACGGATGTAAACACAGATTCCTCCTCCTCGTGATTTACCTCCCTTTACAATGGCCCTGTCTGCTCGATAGCATGCTAGCTGCTCCAGTTGTACAGCAGAGTCCGAATGTTGTCATTTAACCAAGTCTCAGTGAAGACGAAAGCACACAGCAGTTACTTACTGTGCGTTCGTTGATCTCAGCAGTCGTATGTGATCCATTTTGTTGTCCAGTGATCGTTACATTTGCCAGGAGAATGGATGGTATGGCTGGGCGAGTTGGGCTGGCCGCTAGCCTGGCCCGACGCCTCTCCGCTAAGTTGCCCCTCTTCTGCTTCCTCGCACACCGCTTCCGGCTTTCTTTCGGGGAGGAGTAGCAGGCGAGTCCGGTGTTGTTGCAGGCGGAGTAGTCCGAGTTCCTTTAAGCGTCTCTGTTGCAAAGTCCAGAACGCTGCAAAACTTGCTTTTGCAGATGTCGATTAAAACTGCCTGCTGTACTTGTAGTACGGCGTAGTAAGACAAGACGAACACGTAAAACTTTCGACAAACACTTTTAAACGAACAAAACACCGCGTGCGGTTGGGACAGAGAGAGGTCGCGTGTGTGTACGCCGCCATCTTGGATCTTCTAACAGATCTAATGCTGTTCATTGACTTTAGTTCAGCATTAAAACACCATCATCCCCTCCAAACTGATCACCAAATACTTCCCTCTGTAACTGGATTCTGGACTTCCTAACCAGCAGACCTCAGGCTGTTAGATCTAATCTAACAGCCTGAGGTCTGCTGGTTAGAAGTCCAGAATCCAGTTACAGAGGGAAGTATTTGGTGATCAGTTTGAGGGGATGATGGTGTTTAATGCTGAACTAAAGTCAATGAACAGCATTCTCACACAGGTGTTGCTATTGTCATGGTGGGACAGGGCAGAGTGAAGTGCCGTCGAGATGGCATCCTCTGTGCTCCTGTTCTGACGGTAGGCGAATTGGAAAGGGTCCAGTGAGGGTGGTAAGCAGGTCTTGAGGTGGGCCAGGACCAGCCTTTTGAAGCACTTCATGATGGGGGTGGTTTTAAAGCATCTTGGGGTGTATTCTCTTTCTTCAAGGTTGACAGGTCTGGAACACGCAAGGATGGAATCAAAACTACAATCCCAATCTTCCATACCAGGATGGAATCAAAACTACAATTCCCATCCTCCATACCAGGGGTGAGCAACTCCTTTCCCAAGGGGCCACATGAAACACTGGGACTGTTGAGGAGGGCTGAACCCAGAACACCCAACTCAAGTCTGAACTCAATTCTCTACAGTTCTATTCAGTTCTTGTATAACATTAAGTAAATCAAAAGTATGGTTTTGGTTACTACTACTTCTAGTAAGAACAGGTTAAAATGAGAGGGAGGCTTAGTAAAAACTCCAATATTTCAGCATTTTTTAAATTCCCTCTACACGCAATAGGACAGCGGCAGCGCTATGAGTCCCATGCGTTTCCCACCAGTGGAGCTAGTTGGCTAGTTCAAACAGTTGACTCGGCTGGCGGCAGTGCAAGAGCTCTATGCACTCGTTGAATCTGTAGGTCAATCTCAGATGGGAGTTCTAGCTGTTCTTTAAGCAGTTCGTTCACAAAGTTAATGACGGATTTTCCCTCTTTATCTTCTGGAATTCCGTAAATCGCAGATTGATTCGTCTGGAGCGGCTCTCCAAATCAACAATTTTATCTTGCATTTCGATGCTTTGCCTCAGCGTTGTAACCAGCGCGTCTTTGAATTCCATGCAGGATGACTCCAGTTCAGCTATCCGTGACTGCGCTTCAGTAATGCTAGCATTCTGTGTCTGTAACTCTCGCAAAACGTCGCCCTTAAACTCAGCGAAGTCATCCTTCATAGTCTTTATGATATCACATTTAAATGCATTGAAATCCTTTCTCATTTCTTCCTTTAAGTCTTTGAAGTCCTTCGAAAGTTGTGAAAGATGTTCGAGTATGGCATTTTGGTGGGAAAGTTGTGAAAGATGTTCGAGTATGGCATTTTGGCTGTGAAAGTTGTGAAAGATGTTCGAGTATGGCATTTTGGTGGGAAAGTTGTGAAAGATGTTTGAGTATGGCATTTTGGCTGCAAGTTGTGAAAGATGTCCGAGTATGGCATTTTGGTGGGAAAGTTGTGAAAGATGTTCGAGTATGGCATTTTGGTGGGAAAGTTGTGAAAGATTTTTTGAGTATGGCATTTTGGCTGCAAGTTGTGAAAGATGTTCGAGTATGGCATTTTGGCTGCAAGTTGTGAAAGATGTTTGAGTATTACATTTTGTTGTGAAAGATGTTCGAGTATGGCATTTTGGCTGCAAGTTGTGAAAGATGTTTGAGTATTACATTTTGTTGTGAAAGATGTTCGAGTATGGCATTTTGTTGTGAAAGATGTTCGAGTATGGCATTTTGGCTGCAAGTTGTGAAAGATGTTTGAGTATTACATTTTGTTGTGAAAGATGTTCGAGTATGGCATTTTGTTGTGAAAGATGTTCGAGTATGGCATTTTGGCTGCAAGTTGTGAAAGATGTTTGAGTATTACATTTTGTTGTGAAAGATGTTCGAGTATGGCATTTTGTTGTGAAAGATGCTTTCGAGTATGGCATTTTGGCTGCAAGTTGTGAAAGATGTTTGAGTATTACATTTTGTTGTGAAAGATGTTCGAGTATGGCATTTTGTTGTGAAAGATGTTCGAGTATGGCATTTTGGCTGCAAATTGTGAAAGATGTTCGATGTGAAAGATGTTCGAGTATGGCATTTTGGCTGCAAGTTGTGAAAGATGTTCGAGTATGTCATTTTGTTGTGAAAGATGTTCGAGTATGGCATTTTGGCTGCAAGTTGTGAAAGATGTTCGAGTATGGCATTTTGTTGTGAAAGATGTTCGAGTATGGCATTTTGTTGTGAAAGATGTTCGAGTATGGCATTTTGGCTGCAAGTTGTGAAAGATGTTCGAGTATGGCATTTTGGCTGCAAGTTGTGAAAGATGTTCGAGTATGGTATTTTGTTGTGAAAGATGTTCGAGTATGGCATTTTGTTGTGAAAGATGTTCGAGTATGGCATTTTGGCTGCTTTTTTCTCTACACGTGGTTACCTCCTCCTTACCTTCTTTCCCATTTCCAGTTTTGGACTCCATAGTCTTTGGTCTAGTTTTGGACTCCATAGTTTTGGTCTAGTTTTGGTCTCCATAGTCTTTGGTCTAGTTTTGGTCTCCATAGTCTTTGGTCTAGTTTTGGTCTCCATAGTCTTTGGTCTAGTTTTGGTCTCCATAGTCTTTGGTCTAGTTTTGGTCTCCATAGGTCTAGTTTTGGTCTCCATAGGTCTAGTTTTGGTCTCCATAGTCTTTGGTCTAGTTTTGGTCTCCATAGTCTTTGGTCTAGTTTTGGTCTCCATAGGTCTAGTTTTGGTCTACATAGTCTTTGGTCTAGTTTTGGTCTCCATAGGTCTAGTTTTGGTCTACATAGTCTTTGGTCTAGTTTTGGACTCCATAGTTTTGGTCTAGTTTTGGTCTCCATAGTCTTTGGTCTAGTTTTGGTCTCCATAGTCTTTGGTCTAGTTTTGGTCTCCATAGTCTTTGGTCTAGTTTTGGTCTCCATAGTCTTTGGTCTAGTTTTGGTCTCCATAGTCTTTGGTCTAGTTTTGGTCTCCATAGGTCTAGTTTTGGTCTCCATAGGTCTAGTTTTGGTCTCCATAGTCTTTGGTCTAGTTTTGGTCTCCATAGTCTTTGGTCTAGTTTTGGTCTCCATAGGTCTAGTTTTGGTCTACATAGTCTTTGGTCTAGTTTTGGTCTCCATAGGTCTAGTTTTGGTCTACATAGTCTTTGGTCTAGTTTTGGACTCCATAGTTTTGGTCTAGTTTTGGTCTCCATAGTCTTTGGTCTAGTTTTGGTCTCCATAGTCTTTGGTCTAGTTTTGGTCTCCATAGTCTTTGGTCTAGTTTTGGTCTCCATAGTCTTTGGTCTAGTTTTGGTCTCCATAGTCTTTGGTCTAGTTTTGGTCTCCATAGTCTTTGGTCTAGTTTTGGTCTCCATAGTCTTTGGTCTAGTTTTGGTCTCCATAGGTCTAGTTTTGGTCTCCATAGTCTTTGGTCTAGTTTTGGTCTCCATAGTCTTTGGTCTAGTTTTGGTCTCCATAGTCTTTGGTCTAGTTTTGGTCTCCATAGTCTTTGGTCTAGTTTTGGTCTCCATAGGTCTAGTTTTGGTCTCCATAGTCTTTGGTCTAGTTTTGGTCTCCATAGTCTTTGGTCTAGTTTTGGTCTCCATAGGTCTAGTTTTGGTCTCCATAGTCTTTGGTCTAGTTTTGGTCTCCATAGGTCTAGTTTTGGTCTCCATAGTCTTTGGTCTAGTTTTGGTCTCCATAGTCTTTGGTCTAGTTTTGGTCTCCATAGGTTTGGTCTTTTTGGTCTCCATAGTCTTTGGTCTAGTTTTGGTCTCCATAGTCTTTGGTCTAGTTTTGGTCTCCATTTTGGCCCCCATAGTCTTTGGTCTAGTTTTGGTCTCCATAGTCTTTGGTCTAGTTTTGGTCTCCATAGGTCTAGTTTTGGTCTAGGGTCTAGTTTTGTTTTGGGTCTCCAGTTTTGGTCTAGTTTTGGTCCCATAGTCTTTGGTCTAGTTTTGGTCTCCATAGTCTTTGGTCTAGTTTTGGTCTCCATAGTCTTTGGTCTAGTTTTGGTCTCCATAGGTCTAGTTTTGGTCTCCATAGTCTTTGGTCTAGTTTTGGTCTCCATAGTCTTTGGTCTAGTTTTGGTCTCCATAGTCTTTTTGGTCTAGTTTTGGTCTCCCATGGTCTTTTGGTCTTTGGTCTCCAGTTTTTCTAGGTCTCCATAGTCTTTGGTCTAGTTTTGGTCTCCATAGTCTTTGGTCTAGTTTTTGGTCTCCATAGTCTTTGGTCTAGTTTTGGTCTCCATAGTCTTTGGTCTAGTTTTGGTCTCCATAGGTCTAGTTTTTGGTCTCCATAGGTCTAGTTTTGGTCTCCATAGGTCTTTTTGGTCTCTAGTTTTTGG
Organism: Alosa alosa; assembly: GCF_017589495.1. Classification (NCBI taxonomy): domain Eukaryota; kingdom Metazoa; phylum Chordata; class Actinopteri; order Clupeiformes; family Clupeidae; genus Alosa; species Alosa alosa. The sequence goes on from NC_063198.1 coordinate 34,197,832, forward strand.
TCTCCATAGTCTTTGGTCTAGTTTTGGTCTCCATAGGTCTAGTTTTTGGTCTACATAGTCTTTGGTCTCCATTTTGGTCTCCATTGGTCTAGTTTTGGTCTACATAGTCTTTGGTCTAGTTTTGGACTCCATAGTTTTGGTCTAGTTTTGGTCTCCATAGTCTTTGGTCTAGTTTTGGTCTCCATAGTCTTTGGTCTAGTTTTGGTCTCCATAGTCTTTGGTCTAGTTTTGGTCTCCATAGTCTTTGGTCTAGTTTTGGTCTCCATAGTCTTTGGTCTAGTTTTGGTCTCCATAGGGTCTAGTTTTGGTCTCCATAGGTCTAGTTTTGGTCTAGTTTTTTTGGTCTCCATAGTCTTTGGTCTAGTTTTGGTCTCCATAGTCTTTGGTCTAGTTTTGGTCTCCATAGGTCTAGTTTTGGTCTACATAGTTTTGGTCTAGTTTTTGTCTCCATAGGGTCTAGTTTTGGTCTCCATAGTCTTTGGTCTAGTTTTGGACTCCATAGTTTTGGTCTAGTTTTGGTCTCCATAGTCTTTGGTCTAGTTTTGGTCTCCATAGTCTTTGGTCTAGTTTTGGTCTCCATAGTCTTTGGTCTAGTTTTGGTCTCCATAGGTCTAGTTTTGGTCTCCATAGTCTTTGGTCTAGTTTTGGTCTCCATAGTCTTTGGTCTAGTTTTGGTCTCCATAGTTTTGGTCTAGTTTTGTCTCCATAGTCTTTGGTCTAGTTTTGGTCTCCATAGTCTTGGTCTAGTTTTGGTCTCCATAGTCTTTGGTCTAGTTTTGGTCTCCATAGGTCTAGGTTTTTGGTCTCCATAGTCTTTGGTCTTTTTGGTCTCCATAGTCTTTTGGTCTAGTTTTGGTCTCCATAGTCTTTGGTCTAGTTTTGGTCTCCATAGTCTTTGGTCTAGTTTTGGTCTCCATAGTTTGGTCTAGTTTTTGGTCTCCATAGTCTTTGGTCTAGTTTTTTGGTCTCCATAGTCTTTGGTCTAGTTTTGGTCTCCATAGTCTTTTTGGTCTCCATAGTCTTTGGTCTAGTTTTTGGTCTCCATAGGTCTAGTTTTGGTCTCCATAGTCTTTGGTCTAGTTTTGGTCTCCATAGTCTTTGGTCTAGTTTTGGTCTCCATAGTCTTTGGTCTAGTTTTGGTCTCCATAGGTCTAGTTTTGGTCTCCATAGTCTTTGGTCTAGTTTTGGTCTCCATAGTCTTTGGTCTAGTTTTGGTCTCCATAGGTCTAGTTTTGGTCTCCATAGTCTTTGGTCTAGTTTTGGTCTCCATAGGTCTTTTTTTTGGTCTAGTTTTTTGGTCTCCATAGGTCTAGTCTTTGGTCTAGTTTTTGGTCTCCATAGTCTTTGGTCTAGTTTTGGTCTCCATAGGTCTAGTTTTGGTCTTTGGTCTAGTTTTGGTCTCCATAGTCTTTGGTCTAGTTTTGGTCTCCATAGTCTTTGGTCTAGTTTGGTCTCCATAGGTTTTTTGGTCTCCATAGTCTTTGGTCTAGTTTTGGTCTCCATAGTCTTTGGTCTAGTTTTGGTCTCCATAGGTCTAGTTTTGGTCTCCATAGGTCTTTTTGGTCTCCATAGTCTTTGGTCTAGTTTTGGTCTCCATAGTCTTTGGTCTAGTTTTGGTCTCCATAGGTCTTTGTTTTTTGGTCTCCATAGGTCTAGTTTTGGTCTCCATAGTCTTTGGTCTAGTTTTGGTCTCCATAGTCTTTGGTCTAGTTTTGGTCTCCATAGGTCTAGTTTTGGTCTCCATAGTCTTTGGTCTAGTTTTGGTCTCCATAGTCTTTGGTCTAGTTTTGGTCTCCATAGTCTTTGGTCTAGTTTTGGTCTCCATAGTCTTTGGTCTAGTTTTGGTCTCCATAGGTCTAGTTTTGGTCTACATAGTCTTTGGTCTAGTTTTGGTCTACATAGTCTTTGGTCTAGTTTTGGTCTACATAGTCTTTGGTCTAGTTTTGGTCTCCATAGGTCTAGTTTTGGTCTCCATAGTCTTTGGTCTAGTTTTGGTCTCCATAGTCTTTGGTCTAGTTTTGGTCTCCATAGGTCTAGTTTTGGTCTCCATAGGTCTAGTTTTGGTCTCCATAGGTCTAGTTTTGGTCTCCATAGGTCTAGTTTTGGTCTCCATAGTCTTTGGTCTAGTTTTGGTCTCCATTGGTCTAGTTTTTTGGTCTCCATAGGTCTTTTTGGTCTCCATAGTCTTTGGTCTAGTTTTGGTCTCCATAGGTCTAGTTTTGGTCTCCATAGTCTTTGGTCTAGTTTTGGTCTCCATAGTCTTTGGTCTAGTTTTGGTCTCCATAGGTCTAGTTTTGGTCTCCATAGTCTTTGGTCTAGTTTTGGTCTACATAGTCTTTGGTCTAGTTTTGGTCTCCATAGTCTTTGGTCTAGTTTTGGTCTCCATAGGTCTAGTTTTGGTCTCCATAGTCTTTGGTCTAGTTTTGGTCTCCATAGTCTTTGGTCTAGTTTTGGTCTCCATAGGTCTAGTTTTGGTCTCCATAGGTCTTTTTGGTCTCCATTCTTTGGTCTAGTTTTTTACGGTCTCCATAGTCTTTGGTCTAGTTTTGGTCTCCATAGGTCTAGTTTGGTCTCCATAGGTCTTTTTGGTCTCCATAGTCTTTGGTCTAGTTTTGGTCTCCATAGTCTTTGGTCTAGTTTTGGTCTAGTTTTGGTCTCCATAGTCTTTGGTCTAGTTTTTGGTCTCCATAGTCTTTGGTCTAGTTTTGGTCTCCATAGTCTTTGGTCTAGTTTTGGTCTCCATAGTCTTTGGTCTAGTTTTGGTCTCCATAGGTCTAGTTTTGGTCTACATAGTCTTTGGTCTAGTTTTGGTCTCCATAGTCTTTGGTCTAGTTTTGGTCTACATAGTCTTTGGTCTAGTTTTGGTCTCCATAGGTCTAGTTTTGGTCTCCATAGTCTTTGGTCTAGTTTTGGTCTCCATAGTCTTTGGTCTAGTTTTGGTCTCCATAGGTCTAGTTTTGGTCTCCATAGGTCTAGTTTTGGTCTCCATAGGTCTAGTTTTGGTCTCCATTGGTCTAGTTTTGGTCTCCATTGGTCTAGTTTTGGTCTCCATTGGTTTTTGGTCTCCATAGGGTCTAGTTTTGGTCTCCATAGGTCTTTTTGGTCTCCATAGTTTTGGTCTCCATAGGTCTTTTTGGTCTAGGTTTTTTGGTCTCCATAGGTCTAGTTTTGGTCTCCATAGGTCTAGTTTTGGTCTCCATAGGTCTAGTTTTGGTCTCCATAGTCTTTGGTCTAGTTTTCTCCATAGGTCTAGTTTTGTCTTTTGGTCTAGTTTTTGGTCTCCATAGTCTTTGGTCTAGTTTTGGTCTCCATAGGTCTCCATAGTCTTTGGTCTAGTTTTGGTCTCCATAGTCTTTGGTCTAGTTTTGGTCTCCATAGTCTTTGGTCTAGTTTTGGTCTCCATAGGTCTTTTGGTCTTTTTCTGGTCTCCATAGGGTCTAGTTTTGGTCTCCATAGTCTTTCTAGGGTCTATAGGTCTTTTTGGTCTCCATAGTTTTTTGGTCTAGTTTTGGTTTTGGTCTCCATAGGTCTAGTTTTGGTCTACATAGTCTTTGGTCTAGTTTTGGTCTCCATAGGTCTTCTGGTCTTTGGTCTAGTTTTTGGTCTCCATAGGTCTTTTGGTCTAGTTTTGGTCTCCATAGTCTTTGGTCTTTTTGGTCCATAGGTCTTTTTTTGTCTCCATAGTCTTTGGTCTAGTTTTGGTCTCCATTGGTCTAGTTTTGGTCTCCATAGGTCTAGTTTTGGTCTCCATAGTCTTTGGTCTAGTTTTGGTCTCCATAGTCTTTGGTCTAGTTTTGGTCTCCATAGGTCTAGTTTTGGTCTCCATAGGTCTAGTTTTGGTCTCCATAGTCTTTGGTCTAGTTTTGGTCTCCATAGTCTTTGGTCTAGTTTTGGTCTCCATAGGTCTAGTTTTGGTCTCCATAGGTCTAGTTTTGGTCTCCATAGTCTTTGGTCTAGTTTTGGTCTCCATAGTCTTTGGTCTAGTTTTGGTCTCCATAGGTCTAGTTTTGGTCTCCATAGTCTTTGGTCTAGTTTTGGTCTCCATAGTCTTTGGTCTAGTTTTGGTCTCCATAGTCTTTGGTCTAGTTTTTGGTCTCCATAGTCTTTGGTCTAGTTTTTGGTCTCCATAGGTCTAGTTTTTGGTCTACATAGTCTTTGGTCTAGTTTTGGTCTACATAGTCTTTGGTCTAGTTTTGGTCTACATAGTCTTTGGTCTAGTTTTGGTCTCCATAGGTCTAGTTTTGGTCTCCATAGTCTTTGGTCTAGTTTTGGTCTCCATAGTCTTTGGTCTAGTTTTGGTCTCCATAGGTCTAGTTTTGGTCTCCATAGGTCTAGTTTTGGTCTCCATAGGTCTAGTTTTGGTCTCCATTGGTCTAGTTTTGGTCTCCATTGGTCTAGTTTTGGTCTCCATAGGTCTAGTTTTGGTCTACATAGTCTTTGGTCTAGTTTTGGTCTCCATAGGTCTAGTTTTGGTCTCCATAGTCTTTGGTCTAGTTTTGGTCTCCATAGTCTTTGGTCTAGTTTTGGTCTCCATAGGTCTAGTTTTGGTCTCCATAGTCTTTGGTCTAGTTTTGGTCTACATAGTCTTTGGTCTAGTTTTGGTCTACATAGTCTTTGGTCTAGTTTTGGTCTCCATAGGTCTAGTTTTGGTCTCCATAGTCTTTGGTCTAGTTTTGGTCTCCATAGTCTTTGGTCTAGTTTTGGTCTCCATAGGTCTAGTTTTGGTCTCCATAGGTCTAGTTTTGGTCTCCATAGTCTTTGGTCTAGTTTTGGTCTCCATAGTCTTTGGTCTAGTTTTGGTCTCCATAGGTCTAGTTTTGGTCTCCATAGGTCTAGTTTTGGTCTCCATAGTCTTTGGTCTAGTTTTGGTCTCCATAGTCTTTGGTCTAGTTTTGGTCTCCATAGGTCTAGTTTTGGTCTCCATAGTCTTTGGTCTAGTTTTGGTCTCCATAGTCTTTGGTCTAGTTTTGGTCTCCATAGTCTTTGGTCTAGTTTTGGTCTCCATAGGTCTAGTTTTGGTCTACATAGTCTTTGGTCTAGTTTTGGTCTACATAGTCTTTGGTCTAGTTTTGGTCTACATAGTCTTTGGTCTAGTTTTGGTCTCCATAGGTCTAGTTTTGGTCTCCATAGTCTTTTTGGTCTAGTTTTTTGGTCTCCATAGTCTTTGGTCTAGTTTTGGTCTCCATAGGTCTAGTTTTGGTCTCCATAGGTCTAGTTTTGGTCTCCATAGGTCTAGTTTTGGTCTCCATTGGTCTAGTTTTGGTCTCCATTGGTCTAGTTTTGGTCTCCATTGGTCTAGTTTTGGTCTCCATAGTCTTTGGTCTAGTTTTGGTCTCCATAGGTCTAGTTTTGGTCTCCATAGTCTTTGGTCTAGTTTTGGTCTCCATAGGTCTAGTTTTGGTCTCCATAGGTCTAGTTTTGGTCTCCATAGGTCTAGTTTTGGTCTCCATAGGTCTAGTTTTGGTCTCCATAGGTCTAGTTTTGGTCTCCATAGTCTTTGGTCTAGTTTTGGTCTCCATAGGTCTAGTTTTGGTCTCCATTGGTCTAGTTTTGGTCTCCAACTTTTTTTTTTGTTTTTCTGACTCGGTTGCATCTTTCCTCCTCTTATCGTTGAATTATAACAATTTCAGCGTTAGTATCTCAATTTCAGCGTTAATGTCTCAATTTCAGCGTTAGTGTCTCAATTTCAGCGTTAATGTCTCAATTCAGCGTTAGTGTCTCAATTTCAGCGTTAATGTCTCAATTTCAGCGTTAGTGTCTCAATGAGGTATAATTCTCACATCGACTATGAGGAGCTGTCCTTCACACGCCCATCTCTAGCGCCTCCGGAAGTCCCTCCCCCAGGGTTTTGTTTTTTTTTTTGGTTGTTTGATTTTAAACTGCTTTTCCCTTTGAATGGCACAATCTGTTCGTCAACACAGAGGCATCTCATGCATTGGAGCAGTACTGAAGCTCTTCTTCAGAGCCGTCAGGAGAGGACGAATCATGAGAACGCATCATGCCCAGGATGACCTGCTGGGACCTGGTCTTCATTGCTGCTGAAGTGAAGGTTTCTCTAGATGACCTGGTGGGACCTGGTCTTCATTGCTGCTGAAGTGAAGGTTTCTCTAGATGACCTGGTGGGACCTGGTCTTCATTGCTGCTGAAGTGAAGGTTTCTCTAGATGACCTGGTGGGACCTGGTCTTCATTGTTGCTGAAGTGAAGGTTTCTCTAGATGACCTGGTGGGACCTGGTCTTCATTGCTGCTGAAGTGAAGGTTTCTCTAGATGGTCTCCCAGTGATTCACTGACTGTGTTGGCAATGCAGGTGTGTTCCTGTACAGTCGTGTTTTTGGAAAGTTGAAGATGTACTGTGCTGTGCCGTGTGCTGTGCTGCTTCTGTCAGGTTGCTGATGGTGTGTGTGGGGCTATCATGAGCCTGGGGTAGGTGGGGGGGGGGGTATCATGATCCTGGGGTAGATGATGTGTGTGTGTGTGTGGGGGGGGTTCATGATCCTGGGGTAGATGGTGTGTGTGTGGGGGTATCATGATCCTGGGGTAGATGGTGTGTGTGTGTGGGGGGGTATATCATGATCCTGGGGTAGGTGGGTGGGGGGTGATATCATGCAGCACTGATTCTCTGAGAGGAGGAGAGGGGAGGAGAGGGGAGGGAGAGGGGAGGAGAGGGGAGGGAGAGAGAGAGAGGGGAGGAGCGAAAAAGGAGAAATGGACAGATGAGATTGTTAGACTCTGTACCCTGTCATTTCCCCCAGTCCAGTGCTCACACACACACACACACACACACACACACACACACAAGGAAAGACAAAGAGCACTGACACATAAACTGATAGAATAAGGAGTGACTACACACACACACACACACGGAAGAGGAGGATTAAGGCCACACACTGTGAGGAGGAAGAGTCCATCTCAGAGATAAAACCAGACACACACACACACACACAAATGTGATAGGCCCTAAGGGTCTGAGCGAGAATGGAGGGACAAAAACAACAACAGCAAAAGCAATACAGCAATAAGGACGCATCGTCTGCACACTACACAATGAGACACTGCGTCAAACGCAACGCAAAATGTAATAAATTACCACATGGAATTATGCTAAGGTGACTGGAAAGGCTGCTGTTCAGGACATGTGTGTGTAGGTCGCCTTACGTCTGGGATGTGTGTGTGTAGGTCACCTTACGTCTGGGATGTGTGTGTGTGTAGGTCACCTTACGTCTGGGATGTGTGTGTGTGTGTAGGTTGCCTTACGTCTGGGGTGTGTGTGTGTGTAGGTCACCTTACGTCTGGGATATGTGTGTGTGGGTCACCTTACGTCTGGGATGTGCGTGTGTGTGTGTGTAGGTCGCCTTACGTGTGGGTCTGTGTGTGTGTGTGTGGTTGAGTGTAGTTGGCCTTAAGTCTGGGATGTGTGCATGTGTAGGTCGCATTGTTCTGGGATGTGTGTGTGTGGGTGGCCTTACATCTGGGATGTGCGTGTGTGTGTGTAGGTCGGCTTGTGTCTGGATACCTCTGAGCCTGTCCCAGGGCGAAGGGCCAATACTCTGGCCTCCGCTGCCAACACGAGGGGGGGTAAATGTCAGATGTTTGGGGTGTATTAGAGTGTCTGCACCCAGAGCAGCAAACACCCACACACACACATACATGGTAGCTGTCCTGGAAACGCACGTGCGCACACCCACACACATGTACATGCATACACACACACAGACAGACTCACGCACACACACATAAAGCACTTTGGGGCTGTCGAGGGCATTCATGCTGTTGGAGGCTGAATGTGTGAGGGAACAGAACACGTAAGTACAGAGAGAGAGGGATAGAAAAAGATAGAGGAAAGAGAAAGATTGAGGGGTAGAAAGATAAAAGGATATAGAGACAGAGGAGAGGGGGATAGAGGGATATATAGAGAGAGGGAAAAAAAGTGATAGAGGGATATAAATAGGAAAGAGAGGCATATATATAGAGTGACAGAGGGATTATGTGAGAGAGATAGAGGGGAGAGGGATATAGAGGGGAGAGGTATTTATAGATAGAGAGAGGGATAGAGGTATATATAGAGAGAGGGATAGAGAGAGAGAGGGATATAAGAGTGATATATGGATATAGATAGAGGCATATGGAGATAGAGGGATAGAGGGTCTCTGTACAGTACAGTATCTCTGTCCAGTCTAAGTGACCTATGAGGGATAGAGGGTCTCTGTCCAGTACAGTATCTCTGTCCAGTCTAAGTGACCTATGAGGGATAGAGGGTCTCTGTCCAGTACAGTATCTCTGTCCAGTCTAAGTGACCTATGAGGGATAGAGGGTCTCTGTCCAGTACAGTATCTCTGTCCAGTCTAAGTGACCTATGAGGGATAGAGGGTCTCTGTCCAGTACAGTATCTCTGTCCAGTCTAAGTGACCTATGAGGGATAGAGGGTCTCTGTCCAGTCTAAGTGACCTATGAGGGATAGAGGGTCTCTGTCCAGTACAGTATCTCTGTCCAGTCCAGTATCTCTGTGTATTCATCCTTTTTTTCCCCGTTGTTCTTCTATGTTCTCGGTGTGTCGTCATTATTGTACTATGCAGTGCATCGCGCGTCGTGGATCCGTGTCGTCATTATTGTACTATGCAGTGCATCGCGCGTCGTGGATCCGGTTCGCCCTGTTGGGCCTTATTTTCCCAATAATGACCGGTGTTCAATTTATTATCCCTTACAGCGTTATACGTTAATATGCTGTTGTGTTATTGTACTGTGTTATACATTAATATGCTGTTGTGTTATTGTACTGTGCAGTGTTATAATGTGCAGTGTTATACGTTAATATGCTGTTGTTATAATGTACAGTGTTATACGTTAATATGCTGTTGTGTTATTGTACTGTGCAGTGTTATAATGTGTACAGTGTTATATGTTAATATGCTGTTGTGTTATTGTACTGTGCAGTGCAGTGTTATAATGTGTACAGGGTTATACGTTGATATGCTGTTTTTATAATGTACTGTGTTATACATTAATATGCTGTTGTGTTATTGTACTGTGCAGTGCAGTGTTATAATGTGTACAGTGTTATACGTTAATATGCTGTTGTGTTATTGTACTATACAGTGCAGTGTTATACGTTAATATGCTGTTGTGTTATTGTACTGTGCAGTGTTATAATGTGTACAGTGTTATACGTTAATATGCTGTTGTGTTATTGTACTATACAGTGCAGTGTTATAATGTGTACAGTGTTATATACGTTAATATGCTGTTATAATGTGTACAGTGTTATACGTTAATATGCTGTTGTATTGTTAGGCTTTCACAACACTGTACCTACAGCCATGCTAAACAGTGTAGCCAGCTCGATCCAAACACTCTCATCCATGGCTAAATGATACCCTCCGATCGCAGCGCACCAAACTAACTGATGACCTCAAAAACTACCAGACACTTCCTGACCTCCTTCTCAGCCAGCATCACTGCTGCTAAGACGGCTTTCTACAATGACAAAATCAACAAGCTACAGACACTTTCGAAAACTTTTCTCAACCTTCAAATCGCTACTCAACCCTCAGCTGCCTCCTCCTCCATCCAGCCTTTACTGCAGATACCCTCGCCTCATTTTTTACAAACAAAGTGGCGGCAATCAGCAGTCAATTCTCTACATGCCCACTCAACGATCTGACTCAGAAACCACACTCCTACAACCTCTAGGGACTGCTGGAACATCTTTTTCAGCATTCACGGCTCTCTCGAGAGTGAAGAATCTAGACTCCTGACATGCAGCCAGTCCCTACCACATGCTTGCGGGGACCCTATACCTCTGAGCCTACTTCAGTCCATCAGCCCGACCATCGCCTCCAGCTATCACACATGTGATCAATGCCTCAAGCTAACCTCCGGCACATTTCCAACAGCGTTCAAAATGGCCCGGTAACACCGTTACTTAAGAAAGCTTCTCTCAACCCTGCTCAAGTTAGAACTACCGCCCTGTCTCACTCCTGCCTTTCCTATCCAAAGGCATTGAACGAGCAGTCTCCAAACAGGTCTCTGACTTCCTTTTCACAGAACAACCTTCTGGATCCAAATCAGTCTGGGTTCAAAAGCGGCCACTCTACCGAAACGGCTCTGCTGTCTAACAGAAGCCTTAAAAGAAGCCAGGGCGACCGCTCGGTCATCAGTACTCATTCTGCTTGACTTATCGGCTGCCTTTGACACGGTTAATCACCACATCCTTCTCTCTATACTGGCTAACATGGGAATCTCGGTTCTGCTCTCTCCTGGTTTGAATCCTACCTCACAGGGACGCTTTCGTTTAACGTTATCATGGCTTGGTCAGCTATCTGCACCTCACCATCTCACCACAGGGTCCCCCAGGGCCCAGTGCTGGGCCCCCTTCTCTTTGCTATCTACACCACCTCCTTGGGACAGATTATCCGTTCACATGACTTCTCATACCACTGCTATGCAGACAACACACAGCTCTATCTGTCTTTTCCACCTGATGACCCCTTGGTTTCAGCACGGATCTCGGATTGCCTCTCAGACATAGCTACATGGATGAAGGCACACCACCTCCAGCTGAACCTCTCAAAGACTGAACTGCTGGTCCCCCCAGCTAAACCTACCATACACCACGACATCAACATCAAATTTGACTCCCTGTCTTTTTCACCTACCAGGACTGCAAGAAATCTAGGAGTTGTTCTCGACAACCAACTAAACTTTCAGATCATGTTGCCTCAGTCGCCCCGGTCATGCCGTTTTCGCACTCTACAACATAACGGAAAATCAGGACTTACTTGACTCAAGATGCTACCCAACTTCTGGTTCAGGCAATAGTCATCTCACGACTCCTGCAATGCCCTCCTGACAGGTCTCCCAGCCTGCGCCCAGTGAAACCACTTCAGATGATCCAGAAATGCGGGCGGCGCCGCTGGTCTACAACCAACCCAAAAGGGCACATGTTACCCAGCTGCTCATCCAGCTACACTGGCTACCTATGGCAGCCCCGCATCAAATTCAAGGCTCTAACTCTTTGCCTACAAAGTAGTCTCGGTTCTGCTCCCCACCTACTTGAATGCCCTCATACAGACTTACGCTACCTCCAGACCGCTGCGCCCTCCTCTAACGAGCGCCTCTGGCTCTACCACCGATGCGCTCAAGCCAATCAAACTTTTCTCATTTGTTGTTCCTTCGCTGGTGGAACACACTGCCAGTTCCTACAAGGGCAGGGACATCCTTTTCCACTTTCAAAAAAACTCCTGAAGACCCAGCTCTTTAGAGAACATCTCCTCTCACATAGCAACACTTACAACAAGTCTTACTGATCCTAGCACTCACCAGCCGTCTTTAACTGACAAGTAACTGTTAAAAACAGCACTCACTGATGCACTTATTCTTACTGTACTCTAATGTTTTTAAATTGTCCTAAAATTGTTGAGAATTTCTCTAAAACTTAAACTGTTTACCATGTTGTTAGTCGCTTTGGCTAAAAAAGCGTCAGCCAAATGTAATGTAATGTAATGTAATGTAACATATACTGGTATGTAAGGGATAATGGACCAAAGGCCAGTCGTTAGTTCTAAATGGATAGTTGCTACGGCCAAAGGCCAGTCGTTAGTTCTATCTTTCCCGTTGTCAAGGGGGAATATCCCAAGATTCTGATGAACTTTAGATTTGAAACATTGCTATTTTACTTACTGGCCTGCTGCCATCCAACTAGCTAGATAGAGAGGAGAGAGAGAGAGAGAGGAGAAAGAAAAGAGGACAGGAGAGAGAGAGAGAGAAAGAGGAGAGGACAGGAGAGAGGGAGAAAAGAGGAGAGGACAGGAGAGAGGGAGAAAAGAGGAGAGGACAGGAGAGAGGGAGAGAAAGAGGAGAGGACAGGAGAGAGAAAGAGGAGAGGACAGGAGAGAGGGAGAGAAAGAGGAGAGGACAGGAGAGAGAGAGAGGAGAGAGAAAGAGAGAGAGAGAAAGAGGAGAGGACAGGAGAGAGGGAGAAAAGAGGAGAGGACAGGAGAGAGGGAGAGAGAGAGAAAGAGGAGAGGACAGGAGAGAGGGAGAAAAGAGGAGAGGACAGGAGAGAGGGAGACAGAAGAGAAGTGTGTGTGGCCAGAGGCAAAGTGTGTGTGTGTGCAGGAGCTGTAGATGAGTGTGTGTGTGTGTGTGCAGGAGCTGTAGATGTGTGTGTGTGCAGGAGCTGTAGATGAGTGTGTGTGTGCAGGAACTGTAGATGTGTGTGTGTGCAGGAGCTGTAGATGTGTGTGCAGGAGCTGTAGATGTGTGTGTGTGTGCAGGAGCTGTAGATGTGTGTGTGTGCAGGAGCTGTAGGTGAGTGTGTGTGTGCAGGAGCTGTAGATGAGTGTGTGTGCAGGAGCTGTAGGTGTGTGTGTGTGCAGGAGCTGTAGATGAGTGTGTGTGCAGGAGCTGTAGATGAGTGTGTGTGTGTGCAGGAGCTGTAGATGTGTGTGTGTGTGTGTGTGTGTGTGTGCAGCTCAGGAGTAGAGTGCAACCAGTGTCTGTCGCTTCACGCTGCGCATGCCACTTCTGCCTCCATAACACCTTAGGGGTCCCACTGCTTCATTAAGCCTCCTCCCACGCACACACACACTCACTCACGCACACACTCTCACACACACAGACACACACACACTCTCTCTCTCACACACAGACACACACACTCTCTCTCTCACACACACAGACACAGACACACACACTCTCTCTCTCACACACACAGACACAGACACACACACTCTCTCTCTCTCACACACACAGACACAGACACACACACTCACTCTCACTCTCTCTCACACACACACACACTCACTCTCACATGAAAGAGCAGTGAGAGAGAGACAAAACTAGGAGGAGGGGCAGACTAGTTGCATGTATTTTTGATGTGCTGTGATTCTGCAGTCATAGATCTCACACACACACACACACACCCTGGTGGCTGTCCTGGATGCGGGCGAGTGTGAGGTAGCGTGGTCTCGGAGCGGAGTGGCAGGATGACGACCGCGGAGCAAGGCGAGGGTGGCACACACACACACACACGCTCGGAGCCGGACGAGTTCTGTGAGCGCGCGGTCACTCTGATCGTGGAGCTCTGCCTGGATGACAGTCCACTGCTGGACACACACACGTGCGAGGAGTTCCTACTGCTGCTCACCACACACAGGCCAACCAGCGGCCACACAGGTAAGCACACCACCGCTGTGTGTGTGTGTGTGTGTGTTCCTCGGCCACGCAGGTACATGTAAGCACACGAGCGCTGGCTCTGTGTGTGTGTGGGTGTGAGAGAGAGGTACTGCCACAAGGGGTGAGTGTGTGAGAGAGAGATACAATCTAACACTGCCAGATGTGTGTGTGTGTGTGTGTGATGTATGTCGGCACTGCCATTGGGTGTATGTGTGTGTGTGTGAGTGAGAAATACACTCCAGGCGAATCACTGGGTGTGACGTGCCACTGGTGTGAGTCTTGAGTGTGTTACTACAACTTGAGTGTGTGTTCCTCGAGTGTGTTACTACAACTTGAGTGTGTGTTCCTGGAGTGTGTTACTACAACTTGAGTGTGTGTTCCTGGAGTGTGTTGCTTGTTGAGTGTGTGTTCCTCAACTGTGTTACTACAACTTGAGTGTGTGTTCCTCGAGTGTGTTATTACAGTACAACTTGAGTGTGTGTTCCTCGAGTGTGTAATTACAGTACAACTTGAGTGTGTGTTCCCTGAGTGTGTTGCTTGTTGAGTGTGTGTTCCTCGAGTGTGTTAATACAACTTGAGTGTGTCTTCTTCGAGTGTGTTACTACAACCTGAGTGTGTGTTCCATGAGTGTGTTGCTTGTTGAGTGTGTGTTCCTCGAGTGTGTTACTACAACTTGTTGAGTTGTTTTTCACACACTCTGGTAAGTCCAGCTGGACTGAACGGATCTCTGGTCAAGTTTATTTGCAGTGCTCTGATCAAGTTAGTTCGTAGTGCTCTGGTCAAGTGTGTTTGCAGTGATCTGGTCAAGCAAGTGTGTTTGTAGTGCTCTGGTCAAGTGTGTTGGCAGTGCTCTGGTCAAGTGTGTTTGTAGTGCTCTGGTCAAGTGTGTTGGCAGTGATCTGGTCAAGTGTGTTTGTAGTGCTCTGGTCAAGTGTGTTGGCAGTGCTCTGGTCAAGTGTGTTTGTAGTGCTCTGGTCAAGTGTGTTTGTAGTGCTCTGGTCATCTGCATGGAAAGGAGTTCTGTATCACTCACCTGTGTGGAAGGGAGTGTCTCTCTCTTTCTCTCTCTCTCTCTCTGTCTCTCTGTCTCTGTCTCTCTCATACCTGTGTGTGTGTCCGTGTGTTGTATTTTGTAATGGGTCTGGTCAGATTTTTCATCCAGAAACACATCTAAGCCTCTACATCTAAGCCTCTAATACACATCATTTTCTCACACTTCATTGTTTTGGTGCATATGCAAGAAAATACTACAGACCTTTCATCTCCAAGTTATGCTCATATATAGGATGAACATTTTGTGTTAAAGGGGAATGTTTCAACCTGAGCTCTATTAGGGACACAATGATGACAATATGTTCCGTTAGCTAAGCAAGGGGGCATATGGAATGCATTCAGTATAGAGTTAGTTAGCTAAGCTAGGGGGCATATGGAATGCATACAGTATAGAGTTAGCTAAGCAAGGGGGCACATGGAATGCATTCAGTATAGAGCTAGCTAAGCAAGGAGCATATGGAATGCATTCAGTATAGAGTTAGTTAGCTAAGCAAGGGGACATATGGAATGCATTCAGTATAGAGTTAGCTAAGCAAGGGGGCATATGGAATGCATTCAGTATAGAGTTAGCTAAGCAAGGGGGCATATGGAATGCATTCAGTCTAAAGTGAGCTAAATAATAGAGTTAGCTTAGCAATTCAGTGATCTAATTAAGGGGGCGTATGCGACTGATATCCACTTGACCCACTTCAACTTCTTTGCATCACTTACAAATGTCCCTTTCCCCTTGAAAGTATGAAAGTACCTAAAGACTAAAACAATACATCTTTTAAATGTTGTATTACATCATTTAAATGTTGTATTAGTATTGTATAGTGTTGAGAACATTGTTTTAGAGTTGTATTGGTGCTGAGAATGTTGTGTCAATATTATACTGGTAATTGATGTTGTGATAGTGTCAAGTTAGCATTGAGGATGTTGCATTAGCGCAATGTGATGTTACACTGGTATTGAGGATGTTGTGTTGGTGTGAAGTTAGCGTTAAGGATGTTGTGTTGGTGTTGCAAAATTAGCTTTGAGGATGTTAGCGTTCATGTACCAGACTATTGTATTGCCATTGAGCATGTTGTGTTAGTGTTGCGTTTGCGTTAAGGATGTTGTGTTAGTGTTGCATTGAGGATGTTGTGTTAGTGTTGCATTTGCATTGATGATGTTGTGTTAGTGTTGCGTTTGTGTTGAGGATGTTGTGTTAGTGTTGCGTTAATGTTGAGGGTGTTAGTGTTGCGTTAGCGTTGAGGGTGCAGATGTGCCATGCTATTGTGTTGAGGATGTTGTGTTAGTGTTGCGTTAGTGTTGCGTTAGTGTTGGGGATGTTGTGTTAGCATTGGGGATGTTGTGTTAGTGTTGCGTTAGCGTTGAGGGTGCAGATGTGCCATGCTGGATCAGAGTGACGGAGAGGCGTGTGGATCTGACGGGAGTGAGTGCCGGGGAGATGGCATGGCAGTGCCAGGGTGATGCCCACGCTGCAGGTCATGTGGGCGCCTGCTGCCATGTCTAAATGGAGATGGATGCGCGCTGAGGAGGGGGTGGAGTGGCACAGAATCTAAGTGTCACTCTGCGTCTCCGTCAGCCGGGATGCCAAGCATGCGCCGGTGCCCGCGGCAACCCGCACCCAACCACAGGGTCACCAAATGCCACTGCCTGTTACCATGACATCAGAGTGAATCAGGACTGCCACAGAAAGGTTAACCCCCCTGCCAGGGGCTGTGTGTGTGTGTGTGTGCGGGCGCTTGTTTATATCTCTGTGTGTGTGTGTATCTATCTTGCCCATACCCACACACAGTCACTGTATAAAAATATGTTGAGAATATCCTGCAAGTATTCATGCTCATGAATCAGCTGATTCCATTCACACACACACACACACACAGTCAGCACTAATTCATATCTTATTTCAGCACATGCACTGTTACTCTGCCAAAGCTCTGAGAATATTACATTTGGCATTTGTATATCTGTTCCACATAGAGTCTCTCTGTGTGTGTGTGTGTATGTCCATTGTGAGTTGTGAGGATTCTGCAACCTGGTTAAAACCTCTCCTCCTGTATGTGTGTGTGTGCGATCTGGTTAAAACCTCTTTTCTGTGTGTGTGTGTGTGCGTGTATGTGTATTGTGAGTTGTGAGTACTCAGCGACCTGGTTAAAACCTCACCTCTGTGTGTGTGTGTGTGTGTGTATGTGTATTGTGAGTTGTGAGGACTCTGCGACCTGGTTAAAACCTCTCCTCTGTGTGTGTGTGCGTGTATGTGTATTGTGAGTTGTGAGGACTCTGCGACCTGGTTAAAACCTCTCCTCTGTGTGTGTGTGCGTGTATGTGTATTGTGAGTTGTGAGGACTCTGCGACCTGGTTAAAACCTCTCCTCTGTGTGTGTGTGCGTGTATGTGTATTGTGAGTTGTGAGGACTCTGCGACCTGGTTAAAACCTCTCCTCTCTGTGTCTCTTCTAGTTTAATCATTTCTCCTGTTCTCTCTCCTTTTGCCAGTGGCCAGATGAATCAGACACGGAAATCACACACACACACACACACAGAGGTCAGGTTGATGAGAACTGCATTACTACCCACTGCTGTGTACTCTCACATTTCACACACACACACACACACACACAGATCAGATTGATGAGTTCTGCATTACTATCCAGCACTGTGCACTCTCATGTTCTCTTGTGTTTACACTATTGCCCTCTATGCTACATGTGATTGTGTTTACACTATTGCCCTCTATGCTATATGTGATTGTGTTTACACTATTGCCCTCTATGCTACATGTGATTGTGTTTATGTTTCATTTACATGATGCCACATTTGGGTGTTATGCATGTAATCATCTAATCAGCCTCTGTGTCTGTAGACTCCGGGATCCAGACAGGAGAGAATTTAAGGCATAAAGGGCAACAACAGACAGACTCATGAAAAGTTCAAATTTCCATTAAACAGTGTGTGTGTGTGTGTGTGTGTGTGTTGTGACTCAGACACAGAAGGCAGATCACCGTCAGACATATGTGTGTGAGTGTGTGTGTGGCTCTGGTAGACACACAGGGCAGATCACCATCAGATGTGTGTGCGTGCATGCGTGCGTGTGTGTGTGTGTGGGGGGGGCTCCGGTAATCACACAGGGCAGATCACCATCAGACCAGGAGTGGTGGCCAGAGGGAGGCTCACTTCCTGCTGGGACAGGAAGAGGTGTGGCTAGGGCGCCATAGGCAGTAATCCCAGATGAATGGGAGCGCACTGCCGCCCCCTGGGGTCCCTCGGCCACCTGCCCTGCCAACAGCAAAGGTCAACCAGGTGGTGCAACCTCCACTTCACACGCTGCGTCCACAAACTCACCCACAGAGCAGCAGCCTTTCAACCTCCAGCAAGCACACCAGGACCCCTAGCACACACACACATGCCATGCACACACACACAGGACCCCTAGCACACACACACATGCCATGCACACACACACAGGACCCCTAGCACACACACACATGCCATGCACACACACACAGGACCCCTAGCACACACACACATGCCATGCACACACACACAGGACCCCTAGCACACACACACATGCCATGCACACACACACAGGACCCCTAGCACACACACACATGCCATGCACACACACACACACTGACCCTAGCACACACACACATGCCATGCACACACACACAGGACCCCTAGCACACACACACATGCCATGCACACACACACAGGACCCCTAGCACACACACACATGACCCCTAGCACACCTACCGAGCAGCACCCTTTCAACTGGGGCAGAGACGGAGGGAGAGATGGAGAGATGGACAAAAGAGGTGAAGAGGGGTGAGAGTAAGTGTGGGGGGGAGAAGGGCATGAGAAACCAAATGTGAAGGAAATGTGGAGAGGAAGAGAGAGACAGGTCACGAGGAGGAAGAGGAGTCTGAGGGGAGAGAGAAGAGGAGGAAGAGAGAGGAAGGGAGAAGAGACAAGAGGGAGGAAGGAAGAGAGAGAGTCTGAGAGGAAAGAGATGAGAGAGACAGGTCTGAGAGGGAAGAGATGAAGAGACAGGTGAGGGAAGAGAGATCTGAGGAGGAAAAGGGAAGAGACAAATCTGAGGGAAGAGAGGGTGAGAGGAAGATGATGAAGAGACAGTGCAGAGGAAGAAATCGAACCCGGGGAAGGAAGAGATGAAGGGGCAGTCTGAGAGGAAGAGATGAAGAGACAGGTACGAGAGGAAGAGAGAGAGAGAGGTACGAGAGGAAGAGATGAAGAGACAGGTACGAGAGGAAGAGATGAAGAGACAGGTACGAGAGGAAGAGATGAAGAGACAGGTACGAGAGGGGGCGTTGATAGTGAAAATGTAAAGGAAGAAAGCAAAGATGCATATGGAGAGATAGAGATGACTAAAGTGCAGCCTAGGGGTTTATGACCACATGAGGGTATGGACCAATCAGGGCCAGCTCAACAGATGCACACATGAAGGTATGGGTCAGTCAGGGCCAGCTCAACAGATGCACACATGAAGGTATAGACCAATCAGGGCCAGCTCAACAGATGCACACATGAAGGTATGGGTCAATCAGGGCCAGCTCAACAGATGCACACATGAAGGTATGGGTCAATCAGGGCCAGCTCAACAGATGCACACATGAAGGTATGGGTCAGTCAGGGCCAGCTCAACAGATGCACAGATGAGGTTATGATTGGTTGTGGTTGAGTGTGTGTGTATGTGTGAGTGGATCTGAGTGCTCAGCTTTACACAGTGTTCTCCCTGCACTTGTGACGAAGTGATCAATGCTGACAGTAACTCTGAGGGTATCAAGGCATTCATCTCCACTTCCAACACAGCAGGAGAGAGGGGGAGAGGAGGAGGAGGGAGAGGGAGGAGAGGAGGAGAGAGATAATAGAGGAGGAGGGAGAGGAGAGAGAGAATAGAGGAGGAGAGGAGGGAGTGCTGCTGTTTCTGCCTTCATTATTCGACAGACAATCGCGTTGCTGCTGCAATGGCTAGTCTTAACAAGCTGGGGCTATTAGGTCTGTTGCCATGGTAATCTTAGGGGTTGTTTATTAGTGTGTGTGTGTGCATGCATGGTATAGGTTGCAGATCTGACACCAGGATGAAACCAAATGAAAAACAGCAGACTGAAATAATTTGACAGAGGTCTGGAAATACACACACACATACAGTATGATGGACACACACACATACCATGCTCACACACACACCACTCTCACACACATACACACACACATACCATGCTCACACACACACACACATACCATGCACACACCACACGCACCATGCACACACATAGCATGCACACACACACCACTCACACACGCACACACAGTAAGTCACAGAGGTCTGGAAATAGTCTTTTCCCCCTACAGATGCACACACACAGACACACAGACACCACACACACACACACGCACACAGACACCACACATACACACACACAGACACCACACATACACACACACACAGACACCACACATACACACACACAGACACCACACATACACACACACACAGACACCACACATACATACACACACACACACACACACACCACACATACACACACAGACACCACACGAACATACATCCATACATACACACACACACACAGACACCACACATCCATACACACACACAGACTACACACACACACACACAGTGACGAGCGACAGAGATCTGGAAATAGCCTTTTCCCTTACAGATGCACACACAGGCACACACACACACACACATTTTAATGCTTTTATTTGGACCTTAAAGCGTAACTTTCGCCAAAATGCATCCTAGGGTGTTTTTGTGAATGTACCCGAGTCAAACTTTCGTTTAAAAGCATAATTACGTCTGAAGCGCCACAAGCTCGTCCTGTTGTCCGCGTTGTTGTTTTCGGGTCAAATGGCCTTTTGAATGGGAGTGCTAGGGGCACTACTATTTTGATACATGATCACGTCAAAATCACTATTTTTACACTAAGAAGGCTCGACACAACATGAAACTTTGATCGAAGGATAATCAGTGTCTCTACACATGAACTTTCTTTTTTAGTAAACTATGTGTACACGAACAATGTTCTCAATGGTCGAGTTCATGTGTAGAGACACTGATGATACTTCGATCAAAGTTTCACGTTGTGTCGAGCCTTCTTAGTGTTTTAAAAATAAAAGCCTTGTATATTGCCATGAGAAAATGCTTACAGTGTGAGCTGTTGACGACTCAGCTATGCCTACCTTGTTCTTATTGTAAGAGTGGCACAGGAATTTTTCTTTTCTGATGGCACTGACATATTGATTGGCATGAATATATGCTTTTGAAACATAAGCTACGAATTTTGAGCAACTTACGTGCTTTTGCGGGTGATCTACTGCATAGTTTGCACACATTGTTCCAACACATGCACTTACTAATATTAATGATGATTCATGTACTTACTGTTGTGCAAATATTAATGATGATTAATTATAATTACTGTTGGGGAAATATTAATGATGATTCGAGAAATGCACCAAACATGCAACAGAAACACAAAAGTGTACTCTCAGCAAAATAGCAACCACTGCCAGGAAACAACAAAACGTTATATTCATTTATATAGTGCAACATGTTACATTTATAGAGTGCAACATGTTACATTTATATAGTGCAACACGTTACATTTACATAGCGTAACACTTTACATTAATTGATATAGCGCAACGCATTACATTGATATAGCGCAACACGTTACATTCATTTATATAGCGCAGCATGTTACATTCATTTATATAGCGCAACACGTTACATTCCTTTATATAGCGCAACACATTACGTTAATTTATATAGCGCAACACGTTACGTTAATTTATATAGCGCAACGCGTTACATTCATTTATATAGCGCAACACGTTACGTTAATTTATATAGCGCAACACGTTACATTTATTTATATAGCGCAACAGCGCAACACGTTACATTTATTTATATAGCGCAACAGCGCAACACGTTTACGTTACGTAAACTCCCCACAATATGACTTTAGCCTACATAGCCTAGCCTATTTGTTACCGTTCATCGTGGCATTTGCTGAGAAACAAATAGTTTGCAACAACACACGCTGAACTTGAATCAAACATTCTTTAGAACACAGCTGATCAACCGTCTGCTTTCACTTTTGAATGAAGTTCCAGTCCTTGCGTAGTGATCTGGTAGTGATATGAAATACCTGAATTAGAGGCACACACTCCGCTGCCTTGCGTAGTGATCTGGTAGTGATATGAAGGACCCAAATTAGAGGCACAAACTCCGCTGCCTTGCGTAGTGATCTGGTAGTGATATGAAGGACCCGAATTAGAGGCACACACTCCGATGCCTTGCGTAGTGATCTGGTAGTGATATGAAATACCCGAATTAGAGGCACACACTCCGATGCCTTGCGTAGTGATCTGGTAGTGATATGAAGGACCCGAATTAGAGGCACACACTCCGATGCCTTGCGTAGTGATCTGGTAGTGATATGAAGGACCCGAATTAGAGGCACAAACTCTGATGCCTTGCGTAGTGATCTGGTAGTGATATGAAATACCCGAATTAGAGGCACAAACTCCGATGCCTTGCGTAGTGATCTGGTAGTGATATGAAGGACCCGAATTAGAGGCACAAACTCCGATGCCATTGACAGCGGTCATTTTTTTTTCAGGTCCTTTCCTCGGAAATAATGACCGCTAGAACTTTGGGAAATCCCATTTAAGTCAATGGAGCGTTCTACTTGCCTTGTGAAGAACCGTGTAATAAATTAATTTATATAGCGCAACATGTTACATTAATTTATACAGCACTGAAACACATTACATTAATTTATATAGCACTACACGTTACGTGAATTTATACACTTTTCTCTCAGGAAAATAGCATAGCCCCACTATGGAACACAATAAGTCCTGCCCCACTAATAGCTTTCTGCCACACATTAAGTCCTGCTCCATTATGGAATAGTCTTCCCCCACACATTAAGTCTGACTCCACTATTTTAAATCAGATCTCTTTTCTCTCTCTTTTAGCTCAATATACAGTAAGGCTGCCCCTAGTTGTCAAGTTCCATTTTTTTTATTTTTTAACATTAATCTTCACATTTTATTTTATTGTCATTTTAATTCATCTTTATTTATTTAATATCTGTCTTACTTCTTGTTATGCTTTTTATATATTTTCCTTTTTATCTGTATTTTAATTCCCTTTTATTTATCCATATATGTCATTTAAACACCCTTATGTGTTTATGTGTGTGCCGTGTGTAGCAGTGTGTGAAGAAGTTTGCTCAGGAGTGTGTGTGCACAAGTGTGTTTAATTCGGTCCACTGCCACGACCTCCGCCGCCTGAGCACAAACAGCCCGCGATCACGAACTCTGACTCATGGCCAGACGAGAGACACTGTGTGGAGAAGTGGGGTGTCAGGAGGCCTCTGCTCTGCTCCACTCCGCTCCTCTCAGGAGGGCTTTGCTAATGAGAGAACCCACCTCAGGCAATCCGACTGTAAACACGCGTCACGCTGCAGCCGTGGACACACTAATGATAACCTACTTTTAGCTCCTTAACTCTTCCAGAGCCTTCAAAGTCCACAAGGACAGTCTTCAGGTCACTCACAGGGTAATGAGGACACACCTCAGGACACACATCATTTTACTCTAATAAGGACACACCTCATATTACACAAATAAGGACACACCTCATATTACACAAATAAGGACACACCTCATTTTACTCTAATAAGGACACACCTCATATTACACAAATAAGGACACACCTCATATTACACAAATAAGGACACACCTCATATTACACAAATAAGGACACACCTCATTTTACTCTAATAAGGACACACCTCATGTACTCTAATAAGGACACACCTCATATTACACTAATAAGGACACACCTCATGTACTCTAATAAGGACACACCTCATATTACACAAATAAGGACACACCTCATTTTATTCTAATAAGGACACACCTCATGTACTCTAATAAGGACACACCTCATATTACACAAATAAGGACACACCTCATATTACACAAACAAGGACACACCTCATTTTACTCTAATAAGGACACACCTCATATTACACAAATAAGGACACACCTCATATTACACAAATAAGGACACACCTCATTTTACTCTAATAAGGACACACCTCATGTACTCTAATAAGGACACACCTCATATTACACAAATAAGGACACACCTCATTTTACTCTAATAAGGACACACCTCATATTACACAAATAAGGACACACCTCATATTACACAAATAAGGACACACCTCATTTTACTCTAATAAGGACACACCTCATGTACTCTAATAAGGACACACCTCATATTACACTAATAAGGACACACCTCATGTACTCTAATAAGGACACACCTCATATTACACTAATAAGGACACACAAATAAGGACACACCTCATTTTACTCTAAAAAGGACACACCTCATGTACTCTAATAAGGACACACCTCATATTACACTAATAAGGACACACAAATAAGGACACACCTCATATTACACAAATAAGGACACACCTCATATTACTCTAATAAGGACACACCTCATATTACACTAATAAGGACACACCTCATATTACACAAATAAGGACACACCTCATTTTACACTAATAAGGACACACTAATAAGGACACACCTCATGTACTCTAATGAGGACACACCTCATGTACTCTAATGAGGACACACTAATGAGGACACACCTCATGTACTCTAATGAGGACACACTAATGAGGACACACCTCATGTACTCTAATAAGGACACACTAATGAGGACACACTAATGAGGACACACTTCATGTACTCTAATAAGGACACACTAATGAGGACACACCTCATGTACTTTAATGAGGACACACTAATGAGGACACACCTCATGTCCTCTAATAAGGACACACTAATGAGGACACTCTAATAAGGACACACTAATGAGGACACACCTCAGGTTACTTTAATGAGGACACACTAATGAGGACACACCTCAGGTTACTTTAATGAGGACAGGGGTGGTTTATATGGGCAGCATCTATATGTGCCATGATTGCTCGGAAAAAGAAGAAAATAAACAGAGGACTTTTAACCTTTTGTTTGCACTAATCAGTTTTCTAACGTTGGTTTGCACGTCAATCATGTGTCACCAGTGTGAGGAGTGGGCACCAGTGGGCACCGTGTGAGGAGTGGGCACCAGTGCTCAAAGTAGCCGGTTCTCACCGCTACGCAGCACCGGCGCGTCTACATGTGACTCTTAAGCGCACCTGCACTTTTCCTCCCGTACTGGCCGTGTGTGGAACTACGTGACGCTCACCTGGTCCCCCAAACTGTAGCCTCTACTACTTACTGAGCATTTGGAAACACACTGGATGAACTTGAAAGCAGAGGGCCGTTCGATTAGGCTAGATAGATAGATAGATAGATAGATAGATAGATACTTTCCCCAATCGATTAGGCTACTTGCTGTTGCTCCATGACCTGGCAGAGTAGAGTGTGTGCATCCATGGCAAGCAGTTTTAACCTTTAATGGCTATATAAAGTGACTTGACTTAAACATCAGATATGGCAAGAAATCTGATGAAATTAGTTAAATTTCATGTACAAAACTCTCTTGTAAAAAGCTCAATTGAAAAAAGCATTTTAATGTTTTCATTGGGTTCCCCTTTATGTTCTTCTCAGAGCTCTCACCAGAACGCTTTATTCACATGTCAAAACCCCAAAATGTTCTTTTGGGGGTGATGCCCCCAGACTCCCCGACAGGTGTTTACTTTGCAAATGTGTCACCTTTTTCAGCCAATAGTCATCACCAATATATCTTAGTATCTTTTATTCACTGTAGGAATTAAGAATATAAATTAGCCTATTTGATGTCTCAATACCAGCTGATACATTCGCTGATATCGATACACCGTATGAAACATGTGAATGATGAGTACGCTGAGCTCAGTTCTGATTGGTTGCAGATCACATCTGTCTCTGCTGAGCTCAGTCGTGATTGGTTGCAGATCACATCTGTCTCTGCTCAGCTCAGTCGTGATTGGTTGCAGATCACATCTGTCTCTGCTGAGCTTAGTCCTGATTGGTTGCAGATCACATCTTTCTTCTTGCCCGTGTGTGAGCTGTGAAATCAAGAAATCAATCACCCTGTAGTCAAGGGAACTGTGCAGCCGTGAGCTCTGATCTGTCTCTGCTCTGGCTTGTTTATGTGAGGGGTGGAGTGTGTGTTTGTTTGGTGAGGAGTGGAGTGTGTGTGTGTGTGTGTGTGTGTGCATGCGTGCGTGTGTGTGTGTGTGTAAGGGCCTGTTTAGGTGGAGACACAACTCTTTGCTCTTGCTCCAGGGACGGGAAATTAAATAACTGAGCTCCTTTATAGAGCCTGTGTGTGTGTGTGTGTGAGGGGCTTGTCCAAATTGGCTCATTTGACAAATCTAATCTGAAGCTAACACTGCTACAGAGAGCTGCCCTGACATTTCCTCCTGATCAGGTTAAAGCCACCTACACACAGCATTAGCCACCTACGCTAACGAGACACACACACACACACACACACACACACACACAGCAGCGATAGCTGCAGCAGCTGACATCTAGAGCATCATCCAACCAGACCAGTAGCCAAGTTACATTAAAACACACACACACACACACACTCACAAAACACCTTGGCTCAAAGGATAAGGACATAGGGAGACACCGTCGGGTAAATAAGAATCTTAATTTATTTACAAATATTTACACAAGTCAGTAAGTGGGAAGCAACAAAAGATAAAATAAAGTGTCATGCACATCAGCTAAGTGTGTGTGTGCATAAAGAAAAGGCAATCGGGAACAGCTGCAGCCAGCCCTCCACAGCGTCAGGCCAGAGCAGAACGGAGAGCGCAAGTGAGACCACAGCCCAGCCAACATTTGTATATGGGGCCCATGTGGGTACCATATGTGTTGCCAATATGGGTCCAATATGGGATTGTCCGCGGGTTCCATAGTGGCCCCATGTCATTTGCCCACATGGGCTCCATGCAGGATTATACTGGGTTTTATTTGGGTCCCAACTGGGCAACATCGCTGGACCCTTCTGGAACCCAGCCTTAAAATCTACCTGGGTCCTACATGGGTACCTCATGGGTCTAAATATGGGTTTTTGTGGGATTGTCCGCGGTTTCCAAAGTGGCCCCATGTCATTTGCCCACATGGGCTCCATGCAGGATTACACTGGGTTTTATTTGGGTCCCAACTGGGCAACATACACTGGACCCTTCTGGAACCCAGCCTTAAATTCTACTTGGGTCCTACATGGATACCTCATGGGTTGAAATATGGGTTTTTTTGTGGGATTGTCCGCAGGTTCCAAAGTGGCCCCATGTCATTTGCCCACATGGGCTCCATGCAGGATTATACTGGGCTTTATTTGGGTCCCAACTGGGCAACATACGCTGGACCCTTCTGGAACCCAGCCTTAAATTCTACCTGGGTTCTACATGGGTACCACATGGGTTGAAATATGGGTTTTTTTGTGGGATTGTCCGTGGGTTCCAAAGTGGCCCCATGTAATTTGCCCACATGGGCTCCATGCAGGATTACACTGGGTTTTATTTGGGTCCCAACTGGGCAACATATGCTGGACCCTTCTGGAACCCAGCCTTAAATTCTACCTGGGTTCTACATGGGTTTTCCACATGGGTTGAAATATGGGTTTTGGTGGGATTGTCCACGGGTTTCAAAGTGGCCCCATGTAATTTACCCACATGGGTTCCATGCAGGATTACACTGGGTTTTATGTGGGTACCAAATGGGCAACAAACAATGGACCCATCTGAGGCCCCAGCCTTAAATTCTACCTGGGTTCTACATGATTTAAATAATGGGGTATAGGAGGGATGAATCGCAGGTTCTATAGTGGCCCCATACCATTTCTCCACATGGGCTTCAGGCAGGATTACAATGGGTTTTATGTGGCTCCAAACTGGGCAATAAATGCCAGACCCATCCGTGCCCCACCTTAATATTCTGTCTAGGTTCTACACATTGGCCAAATGGGCTGCATGCAAGATTATAGTTATTAAGTAGGGGCAAAGCTGGGCAATGCATACAAGATCTTGGTCCCGTCTTCAATGTC
>NC_063198.1:34225681-34228181 GCF_017589495.1 Alosa alosa
CCTGTTCCCTCTCTCTCTCTCTATCTTCCTCTCTGCTTCCTCTCTCTCTCTCTCTCTCTTCCTCTCTCTCTCTCTCTTCCTCTCTGCTTCCTCTCTTCTTCTCTTCTTCTCTTCTCTCTCTCTCTCTCTCTCTCTCTCTTCCTCTCTCTCTCTTCCTCTCTGCTTCCTCTCTTCTTCTCTTCTTCTCTTCCTCTCTTCCTCTTTCTCTCACCATCTCTCTTCCTCTCTCTCTCTCATTCAATTCAATTCAATTGAGCTTTGTTAGCATGACAAAATACAATTTGTATTGCCAAAGCATACATGTCACGTAGTAGTGTGTAGAGACATAAAACAAAACATCATGCATCATACATTACTGCAGCGGCAGTTATTATTGTGTGTATTTGAGTTTGTGTGCTTCACTGATGAAGCTCCTTTGTTTATGGCATCTATATATCTTGCTGTGACTCTCTTGCTTTTTTGTTCTCGCCTAATAGTATTCTTAGACTTAGATCCTTAAAGTTGTGAAGGTCTGGATGCATTTCTCTGAATTTAGGAAAGAAATTGATCTCGTTATGTCTTTCCATTGGCAGCATTCAGCCAAGTGAAGCTCTGTTCTATGGCACCTTGGTTGCAATTGGTGCACAACCTGTCTTCTCCTGGGCAGCCAGGTTTGCCTGTGTCTGCCTTCTCAATATGAACTGTGATTTAGCAGCCTGTACCTGGTCAAGGTTTTTTTCTCTGTCTGGTATCCAGTGACTGTGGATAGGTAGTCTGCCACAGTGTACTCTCTCTCATTTAGGGCCAAATAATATTGAAGTTTATTTTTTGTCTTTTTGTTGTTTCAGTCAATATGATAAGTAATTTTGTTTTTTTTCTGCATTTATAATTTGGTTAGGCCCGTTGTTTGAAAATTGGCAAGGTCTAGGGCTGACTATTAGTTGTGTTAGTTGTACTATTAGTATGTGTGAGTCTCAGGACTAGCTGGATGAGGGACTTGTTTTTTACTCATCTCTTGGCTTTTAGGGCTTTATAACAATAGGAGTTAGGGGTGCTTGTTTTTAGAGATGTTGAAGAATTTGATAGCTCTTTTTCAATTTTAATTAGTAAGGGTATTGGCCTAATTCAGCCCTGCATGCATTGTTAGGTGTGTTCCTCTGTACCTTGAGGATGCTTTTACAGAACTCTGTGGGGTTTTGATTGGGTGTTTGTCCCATTTTTCAAATCCGTTGTACATAAGGACCCCACTTCACTGCCCATTATAATGAAATTGGTTCGATAACTGTTTGAAATATTTTGAGCCAGATCCGAATGGGTATGTCAAATTGAATAGTTTTTTGATGGCATGAGGCCCTTCTTGCTTTCTTTCAAATCATTCCGCGACCAAGTTGAAATTACCAGTTGAACTGATTTTTTTTAGCCCAAGGTAGGTGTAACTTTTTTACTTGTTGGTGCATATGTACCAAGGGGTTAATTTCTTTTCTCTGATGTCTGGATTTTTTTTCTGGAAGGTTGAGTATTTTTTGTTTTGTGGGTTAATAGTCAGGGGCCCAGGTCTGACAGAACTTGTGCAGGACATTTGGGTTCTGCTGTAGACCCTCTTCTGTTGGCGACAGCAGAACCAAATCGTCCATAAAAGAAGAAATTTGATTTGAGTCATTTAATAGGAGGCCAGGAGCTGTTGAAGGCTGCCGAGTCTTTTGCCAATTCATTAATATATATATTGAAGAGAATTCGGTGATAGAGGACAGCCTGTCTCTCCACACCCCAGTTCTTAGTGGAAGGAATTCTGTTTGTTTGTTTTAATTTTAAATTGCACATTTGTTGTTTAATACATTGTTTTTCAACCTTGTTGTATACTTTTCACTGGATTCAATAAGTTTACAAAATAGGCCATCTGTGCCAAATAGAATCAAAGGCCTTCTGAAATCTAAACAAACAACTCTTGCATTTTATTTTGGTTTACATATTTATTTATTAGTGTGCTTAGGGTGAAAATATGATCTGATGTTCTACATTTTGGTAAAAACCAATTTGACTTCTACTCAGGGCATCGTAGCGATCAGGAAGTTTATTATTCTATTGTTTTAAAATGCTACAAAATAACTTCCCAGATTACTGTTTTCGTGCGGTTAATGGGGTCAATTTATTCTCCACTTTTGAAAAGGGGTGTAATGAGTCCTTCATTCCAGACATCAGGAAGTATCGACCTCAGGAACCAAGTTGAACGGTTTTAGAATAGCCAGATGAAAATTGTGGCTTGCATTTTTAATCATTTCATTGAGGATGCCATCAGAGACCCTTGCCTTTCTTGGCTGCAAGCCTTTGAGTTTCTGTTAGTTCATTTCTGTAACTGGGTAGTCTAGTGGGTTTTGATATTTGTTATTGTCTTTTCCATGTCAATCATTTTTTGGTAATTTACGTTTGTTCAGTTTCATACTGTGTTTTCCATAGAGGTTTTTCAGTGACACCCTTACTCACTCCATTTTGGATGTAGGATTCCTCATGTTGCTTTGTTAAA
>NC_063198.1:34233181-34235681 GCF_017589495.1 Alosa alosa
GGCGCTGCGTGTTGCAGGGACAGAACGGGGGTTGCCGCGGGCTGGTTTGCAGAGAGGTTTGTAAGCGCACTCGAGGCTCACGCGGCTGAAGTGTCTGCCCCCAGACAATTACAAAAGCAGCTCACACGCTCGCTCGCGCTGCGCTGGCTGGCCTCTCGCGGTGCCGTAGAAACGGGGTCCCGTGCGCTGTGCATTCGCGAGCTCAGACCGTGTGTAGTCGGTGCAGCGGGAAGGGACAGACGCTCGCGGAGCAGGTCCAACGCGAGCGACAGCAGCGCGGCGAAAACTAATCACGGGATGTAATCAAGACGAAAGAGAGCGGCGTGTTTGGTAAGTGGCGAACGGAGAAGCGCAACAGACACTTTCACGCCTCCAGGTTGAACACACCTGAAATGCAGATAAAACAGGAGCCTTTATAAGGACTGCACTATTATAAAACTGCAACAGTAGCCTTTATAAGGACTGCGCTGAAAACAGTTGGCTGGGCATTCTACAGTTCTGCAGAATAAGTCTATGCTTTGTGTTTTCTCTTGATTTCATAGTTAGAATATTCTTGATAAACACCAGATCATCAGATCATTGTGGAAAGAACTGGCGCCTATTGGTTACTGCAACTAGTTTGATGTTCATAATTGATGAGCTTTGTAATGAGAGTAAAAGGATAAAAGAGAACCATATCGCCGCCGCTGTAGTTGTTTTGCTCTTATAAACTGCATTCTACACGTTCAGACCGTTTTGCTAATCTTGCAGCCTTGATTTCTGAGTCGTATTGACATCGCTGTTCTCCAGTGTTGAAATCCATTAGCTTTGAGCGCACGAAACGTATTGCAGTGAGATGGAGGATCCGTGCTGTGCGTTTCACCGCGAGGGGACCAGGGGATCACCGGGGGTGCATGCGTCGGGGAGTTCATTCGCTGCGCGGGGATTGCCACCGCTCTGGTCCAGCCAACCTGAGCTCGCTTCGCGCTGAATGAAGTGTTAAAAGCCTCGCATTGATGTGCAGTGTAAACACACTGCGTGCGCACGGACACACACACACACACACCCTCATACGCACAAGCAGAGCCGTTCTCACGCGAACCTGTCCAGTCTCACCCCGTTACACCGGAGCAGGGCGGCTGATGTGTGGCGTGGGCCAGTCTGACAGCAACGCTGGACTGAGATGATATTTGATGTGAGACTGAGAGGAGTTTTTGAAAGTATATTTTTGCCTTTACTGTATTGGACAGTGAAGACACTACAGAAAGTGTGTGGGAGAGAGAGATGGGGTGGGATCGGGACATGTGTGACACGTGGGCCTGATTGTGGTATGGGCACTGAAGTGTGTGTGTGTATGTGTGTGTGTGTGTGTGTGTGTGTAACAGGTGCATGCGGTTATAAGTGATAACCGCATGCATGAATAAGTGATTGAGTGTGAATGAGTGTGTGAGAGTGAGGTTTGAGATGGCTGAGTGTGTGTGTGTGAGAGCAAGAGTGAGGTTTGAGATGGCTGAGTGTGTGTGAGTGAGGTTTGAGATGGCTGAGTGTGTGTGTGTGAGAGAGTGAAAGTGAGGTTTGAGATGGCTGAGTGTGTGAGAGAGAGTGAGATTTGAGATGGCTGAGTGTGTGTGTGAGAGTGAGGTTTGAGATGGCTGAGTGTGTGTGTGTGTGTGTGTGTACGTTGTGGGTTCAATTCCCGGCTTCCACCGTTGTGCCCTTGAGTACGGCACTTAACCCTTAATTGCGCTGGGGACAAATGGCCATCGTAGTGTGTATGTGTGTATGTGTGTGTGTGTGTGTGTGAATGTGAGGTTTGATATGGCTGAGTGAATGAGCGTGTGTGTGTGTGTGTGTGTGTGTGTGAGAGAGAGAGAGAGAGAGAGAGAGTGACGTTTGATATGGCTGAGTGATCTTCTTGTTTTTCTCCCCTCATCCTCCTCTCTTCCTCTCCTCTTCTCCTCCTCTCCTTTCCTCTCCTCTTCTCCTCCTCTCCTTTCCTCTCCTCCTCTCCCCTCCTCATCTCCTTTCCTCTCCTCCTCTCCTTTCCTCTCCTCCTCTCATCTCCTCCTCTCTTCTCCTCTCTTCTCGTCCTCTCCTCTCCTCCTCTCTCCTGTCCCCCTCTCTTCTCTCCTCCTCTCTTCTTCTCTCCTCTTTTTCATGTCTGGCGGCCCTCGGTGTGTGTGTGTGTGTGTGTGTGGGGGGGGTTTCTGTTTGTGTGCTTGTTGTGTCTCTGTTTGTGTGTGTTTGCAAGCATGTGTGTGTGTATGTATGTGTGTTTGCAAGCATGTGTGTGTGTATGTATGTGTGTTTGCAAGCATGTGTGAGTGTATGTATGTGTGTTTGAGAGCATATAAGTATAAGTATATAAGTATGTGTTATAGGGTGTGTGTAGTGTGTATAGGGTTGTGTGTAGTGTGTATAGGGTGTGTGTAAGGTGTGTGTAGTGTGTTATAGGGTGTGTGTAGTGTGTATAGGGTGTGTGTAAGGTGTGTGTAGTGTGTATAGGGTGTGTGTAAGGTGT
>NC_063198.1:34238181-34240681 GCF_017589495.1 Alosa alosa
ATTCACAATAATATTGATTCACCGTAATATTGATAAACCGTAAAATGGATTCACCATTATATATATATACAGCATAATATTGATACACCATAAAATGGATTCACCATAATATTTATACACCATAATCATGATACACCATAATATTGATACACGTAATATTGATATGTGTGTTTTGTGTTACATACCAGTATGTAGAATGTGCGTGTGTTGCATTTTAAGTTTGTGTGTCGATCGACTATCGATTATTCATTAATATTTCTAGGCCTATATTAATTATTTATTTAACTTTTTATAAATTTAAAAATACAATGAAAATACAGAAATACAGCGTGTTTTTCCTCGATGAGATCTTTATCACAAAGAATAACTTGTGGCAGTTAAACTGGACAATTGGTTAGGCTAAACAGATCCTATTAAGAGCCTATTAAAAAGCTGGGCCAGTGCTCTAAAGCAGCGGAATACGAGCCGGCGTTCAGATTAAACAGAGACCTTTGTTTGTTCCAAAATAATAAATTATAAAAAAGAATCATGTTAAACAATAACTTTATACATGCATTAACATAATAATGCTTAGATCTGACAGGTTTTGTCAAAATGTAACTCAAAACTATCCAAGGCACGGAGTCGAGAAAGAGGGTGAGAGATTAGCCTAGAACAATTAATTAGGCTATTTAACTAATAAAAATAACATGCCGTAAATCCTCAAATTATGGCCGGGTCTTTTATTTACTTAGGGCTCATAAAACACAGGGCTTTATTTGGGCCAGATGTAGGCTATATTCAGCATGCCTTTATTTCTATGTCGTTTATTGTGAGACATGCGTTTCGTTTGGAGTGCATACCGCTATCAAAAGCAGAATATTTTGATTTACTTTCTTAAATTAGTAAGCTGGAATGCCTCCAGTCGCGGCAACAAAGTAGCCTAGACTACTGCTTCAGCCTGCAAGCTCAGAAGGGGACGGCAAGTGACTGAGCTTGAGAGCGACGTGTTGGAGACCCATGGTGTAGGACAACGACTTTTCATTGACAACAAGGTATTAAACCAACCAACAATATGAAATATTAAGAGCAGCTCTTATTTCAGTGAGTTAAATCAAAACAATGTCTTCTATTGCTCGTGCACTGATAACCCTACTGGTAGGCAATTATTACATCGCAGTGTTTGCAGTGAACTAACGTTATCGGTTTTTAAATGATAAAATGGTCCCACGCAACACTTCACCATGAACTCTTCATAAATCAAAACGGAAACTCGTAGGTAACTGAGTAGCCTATAGCGTCAAATATTGTCCCCGGGTGGTATAATGTTTAATTGCTGCCACACAGTGATTCATTTAATTGCTTCAAGACACTATATAACGCAACCTACATTAGTTTAATCGACAACAAATTAACGTGATCGACGAAATTCTTAATGATCAACTATCGATCGTCGATTAATTATGCCCATTAAGTGTATGTGTTGCATTTAAAGAGTGTGTGTGTATGTGTGTGTTTGATTTGCATTCTTAGAGGGGAATTCTCCCATTCGCACATAAATTGTGCATAAGCTTTTTTCTACGCACTTCAGATACGCACCTCTGTGTTACGCGTATTGTCCCATTCGGACTGATCCACCACCTTGTTAATATAGGCTGATATGAAAACGTGGAACGTGGATTTCTCACTGACCTTGTAAATGCCGTTTAAATCCAGAAAGAATACAAACTAGTCTGTGATTTTGAAAACGTACGCATGGTGAACTGAATAGCGAAGGCCTGCAGTAAAATGGTGTGTCATCACATAGCCTGACAAAAAATTGATTTCACAAAATTTCACTTTTTGGTTTGTTTATAAAGAGTCAAGACATGCTTGAGGTGTGTAGATCCATAATTTAACAACTCAGTGTTAAGAAAGAACGTTTTAGCAGCTGCTTCTCATAATATCAATTTATCTATGCTAACGAAGCTGTAGACTCAGTTTCAAATACAGTAGAGAGACTGGCATAATATTACCAGCCTCCATTACAAACGAATCAAAAGACAGGAATATATAAACACTGCTCGACAATAGGCCAGGTGGTTAGGTTATTAGGTGGCTATTACCAACAGGCCAGGGGGGCAATTCTGGATCAGTAATAGCAGTTATTACCATCAACAGACTTGGTGGTGCTGATGACTGCAAGATCACAAGTGTGTGTGTGTGTGTGTGTGTGTGTGTGTGTGTGTGGGTGTGTGTGTGTGCGTCGTGCGTGCGTGTGTGTGTGTGTGTATGTGTGTGTGTGTGTGTGTGTGTGTGTGTGTGTGTGTTTCCTGAGGTTATCTGGTCTCTCCGGCTGCCTTCACAAGTTTCATTCTATTTCTGTGAGAATTAGCAACTGAAGCTAATTAGCATTTGAAGCTCTAGGACTGAGAAAACACCTCTCTCTCTCTCTCTCTCTCTCTCTCTCTCTCTGGGCTAGATTTATCAAGCCGTTTGTGTCTGTTTCCAGGCATTAATTGTGTAAATTGTGCTTTCACAT